>NW_009954543.1:4260398-4263912 GCF_000747805.2 Chaetura pelagica
TTCCCGAGAAATGAAGAAAAACTTACTAAATAAATAAATAGATAAATTTGTAGATCAATTTCAGTTTTCCTGCTTTGTGTGTGAGAACACTACCCACCCAGCTAATACTCACCCAACTTTTTTGGACACTTATTTCCCACTGAACTAAGCACCTGAACTGATTGCAAAAACAGCAAAGACGAATTGTATTTAAAACACAAGAAAAAAATAAAAGGTGGGTGGTGACTCCAGCTGAGAAAAAGCAAGGCACAGAGGCCACAATGACAGTTTTAATACTTAGAAGACTTATGAGAAAGAATATAAATACTTTGTTCTCTGTAAAAATAAAAATAATCGCAGAGAAGTGTGAGTTAGGTATTGGAAAACAGTTCTAACAATTAAAGTGAAGAAACACAGGAAGAGGTTATCAAAACTGTGTTTCAAGATTCCTAGTCTGGGGTGGATTTTAAGATCAGGGCATACCTTCAGCAAGGACAGGACTAAAGAAACAAAATTAACTGGAAATGCAGGTGGTCTCTGAACACCAGTGGCCTATAAGCACTGGCACGCTCTCCCCATGACACTCCTCACCCTTGTATCAGTGGCTCTCACCTGGAAGGTCACTTACCCGTTTGCTGTGGGACAGGAGGCACAGCACAGCCCAGCAAAACCAGGTGTGTCTGCAAGGGTTAAGTGCATCTTGCTTTTTGTAAACAGGTACAGTCGAGAAATCAAATGCAGCATGTGTATTACAAGCTCCAAGTTAAGGCCACTGCATCCAATTTGGCATTTCCTAAGGGTTGCATGCCCAAAATTTACTGCAGGGAGAGGAGCCCATAAGCAACATTGCACTGTCCTTCTCAAAGCTCCGCAATGAAACATTCCTTTCCTTGCAATCCCACACATCTCCAAACCCTGGGAAGGTCCATCCCCCAACAGCACAGCTCCCAGGTGCCTCACCACAAAGGTCTGTCCTGCATGGTTCATGGAGCAGGTCATTTACCAGAAACTGAAAACCATGGGTTTCTGTGGACTTTCATTTCCTATTTCTTAACACCCCTAGTTATCCGCACTGGAATGTGTGATGAATAAATCCATACAAGCTTAGTGGAAAAAACATACTGGGCACTATCCATTTTATACTTTTCAAAGGTTCAGAAAGTTTGCCAAATCAAACCAAATTTCCACTGAATCTCTCCAAAGTCCTTCCCAATGAAAGCTATAGTCTCTGCCAAGTGTCAGTTCTGAACTTTTAGCTGCAGAGCTATTAAAATATTAATTTTTAAATGTTTTCATAAAGGGTAAACATTTTGTATTTTTCTCCTTTTGCATTTCTTCTTGCATTTACAAGCATCTCATCAATGTTTCTTAAATGATGAAAAAGGGCTGCTTTCCCAAGAAACATCTAGCTTCAGAAGGGAAAGATTCTGCCCGTATAAAAAGAGGTAATTTTTGTGGCTGCCTTAGCTGACTTCATCATACAATCAGTCTCCGTTTTTGCAAGATCACTGCAGTAGTTTCATGAGCTGTGGCATTAATGTTTATTCCTTGCTACAATGAGGACACATGGCCATACCATACATACCCTGACCAGAGCATCTCCCTGGGTGGGGGAAGCAGCAGCACTGACATCCCAAGTGCTCACCCCACACCTGCCCTCACACCTACTCAGCTCAGAGGGTCTTAGAAATGAAAGCAATAAATTGCTAAAACACATAAAAAATTTAGCACCAAATCATTCAGGAACGAAAGACAGACTGGCAAGCACATAATGACTCATGATAACATATATTTGTTTTTGCGGACTCCCAAAATCCTACCAAGAGTTTACTGCATATAGAACTGTACTAAACTGCACACAAAAGGCATGCGTAAACCACAGTATAATTCTTCATTTTCACTGGTATGCTGACAAAACTTATATTGAACCAGTAAAATGGATCTTTCATGGCATCATTTCATTTAAATAGAACAACAACTATTTGATATGCTTACATTGTTTCTGTTGCAGTGAGGTATGAATTCCAAGTTACAAGTTTTCAGAATGCTCAAGCTTTAAACTAAAAGAAGAAATACAGCTGACTCAAACTTACTTATTAAATCTTTCTGATTATCTCAGAGTGAATTTTCTTTACTATTCTTGTTTAACTCTGTATTTCAGCTGTTGTTTGAAGCAGCTTATATCATTAGCCCATGGGAGGAACAAGATTAACAGCTGATATTCTAGGGCAGGAAAGGAAAAATGATCGTGATTCACTTTGTACCTTTTTTTAAATGGATTGTTACTATTTGCTATTTTTATAGGCTTCATTAGAATGTACAATGAGGGAACTTCCATCTAGTTGTGATTGATGGTTTAGTGAGTTTATACACAAAAACAATTCCAAAAGAGAGAGAGCTGTCCCAACAGAGAACTTGAAGTCATCCCTTCCTTGGTGAAAAAGCTCCCGACTGACCTGCTGCATGGCTGGGAGTGGTCCCTTCTCCAAGGTGTTGATATCTGCATAAGCCAAAGGTGCACCACAACCCTGGCCTCAATAGACCTCCCCTAAGACTGCAGTGCCATGGTTTGGAGGGCAGATGTTGAGTCATAGAAAGCAATCTGGAGAGGAAAAAAAAACCCAACAAAATAAGCAAGGAAGTATAGCCAAATCTACTACCAGCTTCTTCAGCTTCTCCTGTTTTGTTTTGTTTTTTGGGGGTTGTTTTTTTCACACTATGAGTATGCAATATTTTAGTGTTCACACTCCTTTGCCATCTTGTGACTAAGTCTGCAACGTCCTTGATAAAAGCCCTTGTATCTCTATTTTACTTGGTTTCCACACTGGCATGACATTTCCAACTCTGTCAATCCTAAAAGCCAGAGATTTGTTATGTTCTATCTCAATTAATACTGAAGTCAAGGAAATAATAAACGATTGCTGAGGCATCATGGCCAATCTTAAAAATATATTTGGGTAGCTTGGGAGCTGGCATCAGGCTTAATTCATAGGAGATTCTCTCTAAACATGCCACAACATTGTCGTCGCAGTTAGGCCATGGTCTCTCGAGGAGCTGGCAAATCTGCTGGGCTGGGCAGATGGAAGGAGTAGCTGTTGAAAGGCACCTCATAGAAGTTGTACTTTATTTATTAGTGCCTTCATTTCATGCAACAAAGGAAAGCAAAAGCTAGGGAAGCTAAGAGACAATAAGCTAACTAAAATTCCAACTAGGAGATTCCTATTTGGAAAAACAAAAACAACCAAAAAATCCAACAAAACCAAACAAACAAAAACCCCCAACAAACAAACAAACAAACCCAAAAATCCAAAATCAAACCAGAACAAACCCCATCTCTGCTGCTTATTGACGTGTCTGATAAAATTCAGTCCTGCATCAAGATTATTTTTAGCAACTGCAGAAAGTATTTAAATAAATCCAGAATCAATCTTAATGGTAATTTATTTAAATTAATTGGATAGACATGCATATTAATTGCATTTTATTTTTTCTTTCAGATATTCTTGGTGAATGGGGAAAGCAGGAGGGAAAACAT
>NW_009954543.1:4264316-4321388 GCF_000747805.2 Chaetura pelagica
TGAGCCACTAACATTTCTCTACAAGCAGTGTCTAACGCATCTCAACAGCCTAAGCCTAGAAACCATAAGAATGTCTTTGTTTCTGAATAGTTATGGTAATCAAGGTTAAATATACATAATTGGATTTGGAAGATAAACTGAGTGCACCCAAAACCAAATGGAACAAAGACTGGAAATTCTAATGGGGTACTTGAGAAAATAAAGGCCAAGTTCTATTTTCAGCTCTGTTGGTGAACTGGTTTCAGTGTTATCATTCCAGAATCACAGCAGCATAGCTAAAATCTCAATCTAGTCTGATCTAAGTATTGGTTGTGAATTAACAGGTATCCCAGCAAAAGGTGTATGTTCTATCTGTCATCTTTTACAAATCCTACCTTTTTTTTTTTTTTTTTTCCCTACCAGGTCTAGAATTCTTGCAGTCCTGTCAAGAACTTGGTCTAAATTGTGAGAGAATTAAATACAGAGAGAATGAGTATCACCAGAAGCAAGTATCATAGGAAGTTAAAGTAAAAAGGACGTAAGATGATTACTTGAAAAGCAGCTACTTTTGAAAAATACACTAGATAGTCAGGATGCCAGGATATTTAAATGGTGTATTAAATGAAAAAGCTTTGTTATCTAAGTAAAGGTTCATGTAACCCACATGAGCTATATGTTTATCATCACTCTTTAAAAATACTGAGGGTGCCCAAACATTTTGTATGCTCTTGACCCAGTAGGAATGATCATTTTGAAGGGCTGTGTTAAAAGGAGAGAGCATGCACAGTAAACATGTAATGACTTATCAGCAAGTAAAACACTTTCATTAGACAGGCACCCTCTTATATAAGTTTAATTTTTTATTTTATTTTATTCCAACTTCCACTGCTTTTATTAGGTCAGATCTTAAGCTGGTGCTACAGATAAAAGAATATATGTGGAGTTAATTGCAAGTGCTGGGAAACAGCCATGAAGATACACTACTATGAAACATTTACTCACATTCCAAAGGTTATACGAACAACGATGATGGGATTCCCAGCTCCAGGACTGCACAGAAATGAAAGAAGGGAACCTCCTCAGGACTATAAAAACATAATGGCAGGCCAGACAATAGGAAAGGAAGCTTTAGGACTTATTAATGCAAGAAACCGGGCTGTAATAAAGACACAGCTTTTTAAATGATATTCAAATGGTAGATTTTAAGATCAAGCCTGTGAGTTTGCAGTGTTAAAATATAGGGAAAAACATGCAGGTAGCAGGAGAGCCCTCTCAGCTTCCTGGCTTTGAGATAAATGTTCATGCAGTAAATAGCAAATACCAGCTGGATTTGTTCTGATCTTCCTTTCTGACTTCATTTTGATTTGATACTTAAAACTGTGCAGCCGAGATCAACAAGATTCTGGTTTAGATTGCCTGGAATGAAGTCCTGTTGATTAAATCCCTTCTTTCTGCACAGCCAGGCTCCCAGAGGACAGACTGACAGATGCACAGACATGAGCAGGGTTAAGATTCCCAGGTACCATTCTCCCAAAAGGGGAGCAGGGGATAAATGGTGCAGCCTGGAGTGCCTCTGTGTTCATCTGGGTCAGAAGCACAATCTTGAAGCCAATCTCCTGGTTGATCCCACTCACTGTGTTTTGGTTTGTAACCCAATAATATCTCGGAACACACAATTAATTCCTCATGCATTAAACTCAACAGGATGATGTGCTCCAGGAGTGCACATGCTGTGTTAATGGACAAGTGCACAGGATCAGACTAGAGCAATTAAAAAAAAATAAGTTCCCCCAAGGCATATGCTGCAGACATCAGGGTCCCCAGCACTTTTTTGCTTTATAGATCATCTCCTACTGCATAACATTTTTCTGTTGATGTCAGCATATCCTCAAAGGAATAATTAGCTCATCCAAATGAATCTGAAAAGGAATCAAGTGAGACTTGAAAAGATTTATTCTGCCTGGTGTTGTCTATTCATAGATATTGTATATTCCTAATTCACCTTCTTTAGACTGTTTTTCCACTCGCAACATCTCTCCTCCAAATATACTTCTCTCTAATATACCTCTTTTATACTTCTCAATATTTGTTGCTGTCACAGTGAATTACACAATTGCTATTAGAAGAGGTGGGTCTCTCTTTCTCAGTAGGTGTACAAACTTAATCTCAGAAAATACTTTCTACCACGTGTCCTCACAAAGATGCTGTCAAAGTCATGGGAGTGCTGCAGAATCCACTACCAAGGCTTCTAAGGATGAGATCACCTGTCTGCAGATTAATGTGTCTTTTTATACTTAGAAACTGTTTTGCCAACACGCAGTCAGCGTATACCCAATGCAGATTACTCAAAGGCTTGTCAGCAGTCTTTGAAAACACTCAGGTTTGTTGAGTCAACCACAATTCAAGTTCCTCATTGCACCTAAAAGAGAAATTGTACATAAAGAAGAGAAGTCACATCCACAGCACAGACTGAAGTCTGATTCCATAGTTCCACATGGAAGTGTTAGAAAAAAAATTGAAGTGCCACAAAACATTACATTGTTATCAAAGCTCTCATTTGAGGAGTAAGCTTGAATCCACATCGTCTGACTGTGTATACTCACTCTTCAGAACATTCTCTGGTCCTTCAAAGGAAAAGAGGGAATTATGAAGTGATACACCCACTGAGAGTCCAGATATAATATATTTTCCTCTACTCAGCAAAATTCTGATGGGCAGGATGACAGCTCACACATTACCTTTTCCAGATACTTTTTCTTCTCACAGTTTTCCAGGAAATTGTTACTCTTGCTCAGGGCATAATTGACACACTGCTCATTTTGCCCATCCTTTAGTTTCTATAGAAAAATAATAATAATAACAACTTAAAAAAAAAAAAAAAAAAAAAAAAAAAAAGAAAAAGAAAAAAAAAGTAAGATCCTTTTTTTCACTGTTGTCTCTTCTTGGGGTCCTATCAAAAGGCTCTGGATATTGGTGTTCTCTTTGTTGGTGTTTTCCCTCAAGCCTCTCTCAGGAATGGGCAACTTTTGGAAAGATCCACATTTTCATTTCTTGGTTACATTTTCACTTGTTTTTTTAAATAAATTTTGAGTAATGGGAGCTGTAAAGGAAACCTTTGTAGTGTAATCCATGAGTGCCCTTTCATTTTGTGAGCCAGAAAGAATAACAATTAAAAAAGCCAAAATATTTAATACGAAAATAAATTCTCCTTATTGTAATTTAACGGGGGAGGCAGAAAGAGAAGGGACAAATGCTGAAGCTGTGAATTCTTGGGGTTGACAACTGTCATCCAATCCACAAGCTGACACAGCCCCGTTAAAGTATTTGCAAACATTTTATGCAAAGCGAGACCTGTACATGGTACATGCAAACCACAGAGCTCTCTCCATTTGCAGAAAACTCAGAAGCCAACCAGGTATCCTTTCAACAACCACAAAACCCCAGCTGGAGGCAAATGGAAACCTCATCCCTTTTCAGTTACCACAGACTGCAGAACATCGACAGATTTCTCATCTTCTTGACTGCTGCTTGAATTCTGGATAAGCTAAATTCTCCTGTGTGAAAACTAACAGCAGCTGGCAAGTGTAGTGGCTTCTTAAAAGGTTCACAGCTCCACGTACAAGATCTCCAAGTGACATAAAAGCACAGATGTGCTTTGGTTCAAATAATTAAGTATTCAGAATCGTGCCACGTGCACTACAGCACAGTAACGCCACTGACAAAACAAAGTTGCTGCTGCTTTCATATATGAAAGATCTTAATCTGACCTCTAACCTCTAAAAGTCTGAATCTTTCTTCTGTCATTCAGCCAATGGTACTTTAAATCTGTCTTGCTGACATCCCGTAGCCACAACGTACATATCGTGCTTTCCAATCAGACTTATGTATGTGTAGGATGCAACTATATCCTTAAAGCAGGTCTCCAAGAGAAATGCACAGACTATTAAAAGCATTCCTTCCAATTTTAAACAGGACTCTGCCAAAATACTTCAATATAGCCGGTCAGCAGACTGCATGGTGGTTACTGTGATGAAGTGAGACACCAGCTTAAGCTCTGTCTGCACCACAAACTCAACCAAGCTTTTGACTGGTTAGAAGTACAGTCTGTTGATCTGGGCTCATCTCTCAGCATAATACACCCCAAGTCATATTTGCTCCCATCAACAATGTCCAAACGTGTCTGTGGCTCTAGGAAGGCATGTGAGTGAGTGTGTGCTGTTCACAGATGTGATGCTACAGACCCTCAGGAATGCAACAAAAGAACTTGCTGGGGGCTGTTTGTCCTCTAGTTTAAAGCCAGGCTTTTAAAGCTGAAAAAGAGGAAAGACTAGCTCTCAGCACCACTTTGCAGACTGAGACCAGGTGAGTTTGTCTTCAAACAGTTGGATTATTTAATTTCTGATTTCTATGCCTGGACACCAACATCTCCTTTTTCTCACAATGCAAATGCAAAAAAAAAAAAAAAAAAAAAAAGGAAAAAAAAAAATCGCTCAAACAACACAAGAGCCAATTTATAATTAAAATTTTCCATCACATTGCACTGACATTATCAAGCCGTGGGTGGGTTCACTGACACAGTAGTGGAAGTACAAAATCAGCATTGGTTCCATTCTTTAGAGATGCAGTGCTGCTGGCACACATACAGGAACGCCTACAAGTCTTGAGAGAGTATGATAGTTGACCTAAAATATTTGTATACACTAGGTTATTCAAACAGTTTTCAAGACATTTCTGAGAGGGAGCCTTATTTCAGTTTGATCTCTGGCTCTATGCTCAAGAAACATCTTGCACTTAACTGAGAATTCGCTGGGAATCTAGATTATATCCCAGCACTGAATGCTTGGCCAAGGACAGCCACGCTCTCTGCCAGCAGAAATATACTCTGGAAGACAGGCTGCCTCAGGGTGTTTTACCAGTACTCCACCACATATTGGACTGATTTGAAACCACCGACTGCAGTTGTATTCCACCACAAAGAACAGTTAAATTGGGCAGATTTTGCCACAAACCACCTCAGAAGGATTTGAATTTCTATGGAAATTCCTGTAATGTAATCTTTACAGGGAGCGAAGCAATAGCTCACAGAAAGATTGAAGGGGGGAAAAAAAGGCTTTACACAGGTGTGTACAGATAGCCATTTATTCTCATTTGGCTTTATCTTTCTTTGCACACATGCCTCCAGATAGAAATGCAGATGTTTTGAGCTTTCTTTCACCTTAGAAAAGTAGAGCTCTACAAAACATGGCCCTTTTTGCCATTACAACAACCAAAGATCTGCTATGGAACAGAAACTTCAGTTAATTCTTTGCAAGTATTTGAAGGCAAGCAAATAACAAAGGCATTCCAAAATATCAGAGCTGACTTACAGCACAAAAAAAAAAAAAAAAAAAAAAAAGCGCCCTGGGCTAAAATTCAGGAGAGAAGAAAACAATCCAGTAAACTGAGGACTGGAAGAAAACTGCTAAACAAACTGTATGCCCAGATAGCCAAGAAAATTGCACCAGTTACTTGGGGTGATAAGAACCTGTCTACACAGAGAATAAGAAAAGATATTTCAGGAAGGAGCCTTTAGTGTTAGGGACAGGATTCAAACCACAAAGGTCACAGACTGGCATTAAAAAGCCAGCATTCACCAGCAAGAAACACAGACACACACCCACTTTATAAGAAACACATTTGCTCTGGTTTGGCAAAGTCTGGCATTTAGAGGCACCTGGACCCCAGTCCTCCCTCCAAGGCAAATGCCCTAAGCACTTTCCTGGTCAGCAGCAGGGATTTGCCCACCTCTCATTCTAACTCTCACCACATACTGGCTGCAGAGTCTCAGGTCTCAAAGTCGGTGAGTTAATGGATATGTTTAGGCTAAAGCAGCTGAGCTGAATCCAGCTTTCTTGACCATGCTCATATAGGAAGCCTGTATCATCAGACATCAAACATCAAAGCAATAATTCCAGGGCTGGGTTTGTGTCCTGAGCACTAGGTCGCCCTTCCTCTGAAGCCACCCAGAAATAACACTGATGCAAGTTCAACAGCTGACAGTTATTTTTCAAATCACATACATATCTTAGGTCATTCACAAGCTGAGTTTTTCTAAGAGAATCTATTTCTTCCCAACATGCAGCACATATACAAATGTTGCCCCACCCACAAATGAAAAGTCTTTGAATGTATGTATTGCTGCTACCCTGCTCGGGGCTGATGGTCTATGACACATGGCTCAGATGCAGGAGAGGAAAGGGGTAGCAGCTACAGAGAAACATCAGGCCTTCCAGTGTTTTGATCACCTCCAAGGGAGGCAGAAGGGCTCCATTTCTAGATGTTGGCTACCCTAGGACACAGTCTCAGTGCCTCTAGTTTTTTTCTAATTTTTACTTCTTTTTATTTATTTATTTATATTTTTTAAAAACCTGTATCAGGAGAGAACATTTAAAACAAATCTCCTGATTGTCATCACCTGAGTATGTTTGGGCTCACATCTCCATCAGTCTCACAGGTTGCAAGCCAGGTTTCCATTTTGTCAAACCTGCTCAGAAGATGAACCTCAAGAAGGCATTTGACATCCTCCACCTGGTAGAGGGTCTTCAGTGGGCCCAGGCTAGAGCTAGCCCATGGTATATGGGTACACTTGAATGTGTAAAGCATGGATGTTAGGAGTTCAGCACCAGACATTTAGAATTGCAGATTTGCTTTTACTGGACTGCATTACTTTTTAACATAGAGAGAACTTCTGTTAGCTGAAATTACCTCACCTGATTCATTCCCTGAAATATTTAGTTGCAGATTTTCACTCAGTCATATCCCAGAAAATTGTCTTATTTAGCCCTGAAAGACAGAATTTCAGTGCTCATTCAAAGGTGTGTGGCATATGAGGCCCTCCCATTTGTCATGATCTTTATATCTTGAGCAACACCTCTTCCTGGAATTTGAGATTGGATGGATCACAATTCGTGACTCCAAAGTTTCCAGGTTATTCTTTATCACTAGAAACTATGCTCCAGCACTCATGCCTTACATCCATCAGTTCCACACCCTCCTCCAATGACTTGCTCTGTAAACATGCCCACATGGTTGCCCACTACCTGGACCCTGTTCTCCCTTTGGACCAACAGCTGGTCCTGCATCCACCCAGGCAGTATTTGTCTGAGAATTGCATCTCTCTAAAATCTTCAAACCATCATCTGTTCAGTCCACTATCATAAAAAAAACCCAAGCATGGTAATAAATCCCTCTGAACACTATAAAGAATAGTGCAGCTTCCCCTCTCCTAGCCTTCATGATACAAAATATACCAAGAACAAATAGGGCAGAGTGGCCACTCTTTCAGTAGGTGTCCCACATCCCCATCTTATTCTCTACTGATCTCTCATTGAATTATTTCAGGCCACTTCCTCAAAGGGCACCATGTTATTTACCCCACACACCACCATACTGGTTTGTCAGCAGTGAGTACAACAAATGTCACTATTGGAACAAACACATGGATCTCGTTTCCTCTGTACTCTCATCCAGTGGAAATAAAAGAGGCTCAGACAGCTTTACAATCTAATTAAAAATCCCCTCATATCAAAACATGAGCACCTATCCTGCTAACTGATGAATCTAATATCTTTTTGTTGTTCCCATCGCTAAAATGTTTACCAAACTTCAAACCCAAGGCAGGCTAATTTAGATTATAGCAGAGTGCCACCTAGTGCTAAGCAAGTTTGAATTCAAAAGGCATGCTCCTGTCTGTATGCAGTTACTGACCCAAAAGTCATTCTTCAGTTGTACTGGCAGCATAACACTCCCTCTGAGAGGGTGCAAGGAGGGCATATTAAATATCAGAGGAGAAGATTATAAAAGAGGCGGAACTAATTATGTTATTTACAAAGCTGACAAGATGGTGCTGTCACCAAAGCCCTGCACTTCTGGGTGAGTGCAGCTAAACTGATACACCTGCTCTAGACTTCAGCACACAACGTGATGCATGTGAATGGAAGAAGAAAATGTGACAAAAATATGCTCAACCTAATCTAAAGACACTCGAGAATGGAGTGGTGGTGGGGAAACTCATGCTTATTTCAAACTTTTCTTTATAGGTCCTTTTTTTTCCCCACCAAGAAAAAATCTAAATCCTCTACTGAAGTCAACAGGGCCAGGGTCATCTTCTGTATTTCAGATGAAAGACACCTTACTGACCTTAGAAAACATCAGCTGAAATCTTTATATGCTTACAGCTCCCTGAAGAGATAGCAGGTGAAAACTCTGCTTGCAGGCTCAGAAAATAGCCTTAGACAGAAACAGAGATGAGAGATGCAAAATGTTTTCACTCCCTAAATACTTTCAGTGATGTTTCAAGGGAGATTTTAGGCTGAGAGAGGGTGGGGGCAGGAAGAAGTTCCCTGATAGCTCAAACAGAGACTAAGCATTTCTTACTGTTAAGCTAGGGAAAGCATTTTCCTGGCTAGGACAATCTTCCCATGCTGTAGATGTTTTCTGAGATCAACAAAGGAAAAAATGAGAAGTGTCAAATTAAAAAAAAAAAATCTTAAACCTTAAACACACCCAATAACAGGTGTTCTTTAAAACAAGAAAATGATAACCAGAGTTAGCTCAGTGCCTTCTCTTGGTGAGCACTACATGTGTTTATGAGCAACTGGTTCACACAGACTTCTGGGGTGGAGCACAGATATTCCCAGGATACACAGTCTGAGGTAAAGTCTATTTGCTGCTCAGTTCTGTCTTCTTTCTTGGGTATGTTTGAGAGAAAGCTGAGATGAATTGACATTTATTATGAAAAACACAGCCTATCTTCGGACTAGTAGAAATTAGCAGAGTGGATAGAGGAGTAATTCAATTAATTATTTGGAATGATTATTCTAATTCTTGTCTCATTGTGTTCAGACTGCATGAAAGCCAAGAAATGCCACTTTCACTGTTGGTATTTGGGGTCTCCTATAATTTACAAGTACTGACTGAAGCATAAGAGTTATAAAATTATTCTGGTTTAGAGGACAAACAAGGTTTCTTGGTCACTTAGTAAATGTTTCCAAACATGGCAAATACACGCTTGCAGTGGGATAAATTAACAGGATTCATTAGTTGCTTTTTCATTTCTTTTTTACTTAAAACCACTTGAGTTTGAGAAGAATGAAACAAAAAGTGTTGCAATTTGAACCCTTAGTCTGCTGTGCAAGTACTGTGTGAACAAAAGCAACCTGGACTACTTTCCTCATGTTACAACAAAAAATCATCTGCAAAGACCCAAGAGTCTTACCTTGACAGTGGTGCCACTCTGCTGAGACTGTGCCTATTTGTAGCCATTGTCAACACAGTGGAAGCATTTGATGCAAGTCCAGCAGCACACTGGCAGGCAAAGTGTGGAGATGCCTCTGTAGGCTGGTGGCCTTGGCAAGACTTGCTCATGACCACCTTTTTGAAGCACAAAGCTGGTCCCACTGCACAACTTCCCAACCTCCCAAAGCTTGGGATGTGTAGTTGTAGCTAGCAGAAGTGTTGCAGACTTGCATACAGCCCCATACCACACTCTGTGTGACAGAGCTCACATCCTACAAGTAAATAAAAGTGCTTTGTTTTTAAGTTTTAAAAAGCAGAACTCCCTTCACTCAAAACCTAAAAAAATAATGGAGACAAAATTGAATGTGAACTGTGACTGATTCAAATTATGAAAAGAAGAGAAGAGGGGAAGGATGCACTCCCACTCGCTTCCCAGGATTATCCCAGCATCCCCTAGAGAGCCCATAACTTTCATCAACCTCAGCGTCCTGCCAGCTCCAGCATGCTGCAAGAAATGAAACCTCCACAGTTATCTCAGCTCTCTTGTCCTGCAAACTTTCTTGTTTGATACAGGGAGAGGATTAACTCCACGCTGGTTAGACTTACTAGCCAAAAGCTACCTTTCCTCTTACAGGATGTCAAGATGGAGGTATAGGGAAGTGCTGCTGTCCCTCACATTTCCCATTTTATTGAGAAGCATTTATCATGTTGCATGGCACAACATGCTCCTTTCATCCTGTAAGTTCCTGCCCCACATGCCATTTTGCCATGGAGGAATCTGTGCAACTTTGCAAATAAATATTATCTTTCACCATCACTACGACCTGAGTTTTACATAGGTGAGATGCCCTCATTCCACACACAGAGAAACTGAGACAGAAGGGTGAAGTGCTTTGGAAAAAGCTTCCCCGTTGAGTAGGGAGCAGCACTTTAATGTCTCCAGCGTCCACCTGAGATGCCTCCACACAGCTGCAGATCTTCCCACCAGGGCTTGGCAGGTGCCATTTGCACAAGGTCAGCCACTTCATTTAAGCCAGGATTCTGGTTTAACATGAGGTTAGCTACCTACCCAGACTCTGATTTAAAAGACCACTCTCCCCTGGGAAGTTGCTGTGCCAGCCAAGGACCTTTAAACCCAATCCAGCAACCAGCGAGGAGTCCTCATCTTACAAAACTGTGCAGACAAAACAAAGGAGCTGAATCCAAAAGTCTTGCGTGGTACCCTCCAGTGGAATCCTCCTCCTTGGGTTACTGCATTCAACTGCTCAGAGCAAAGCACAATGCTCAGCTGTAAAATATTTTCCTTTTTGGCAGCTCACAATCTTGTTCCAAAGGCACATGTGAAATACATTCCTGGTTAATCTTGGAGTGAAGTGGGCCAGATGGTAGCAGTCAGATGTGACCCAATTCTTCTTAAGCTCTCAAATTTTCAAAGATGTGTGCTTAAAATCCTCATGCTTCTTTCCTGCAGTACAGATATATTTCAGACTGGGTTTTTGAGGCAGCCGTGGGCACGTACAGAACTGTTACCTTGCAGCACCCTGTCCTGGCAAGAAGGAACTGTGCATGTTGGTAGGAGAACAAGTCATCTCATTGCAGCCCTTGCTCTGTTTCTCCTGGACCAAGGGGATATCAGGCAGCCTCCCAGTTTAAGGAGGGCGAGGGAGCGGAAATACTTTCCTCAGACTTTACTGAAGGGAAACAGATAAAAGAGGAATGGGGGTGGAAACTGGTTCCAGTTGTATCAGCTGGAGGGGAGGGAATGGCTTTCAAAATGGCCAGAGAGATTTTCACTTAAGTTTTAGGTTTGTTTTTCTCAGAAAGAATTTAACATGCCTGGTTCTTGCTCAATTGAACATGCATGCAGGCCCTTCCCTCCTTCTGGAGGGTTTACTTTTTGTTCTTATTTTCTTTTCACGTATCTGGCAGAGATATCTGAGTCATATCCCCAGTGTCTAAATGTTTCAACATTCATGGCAGTATCGTGGAGCTCAGGGTAAGCCCATGTTAGCTAACACTGCAAAACCTATCGCCCCAGGAGGGCCACCTCTGGGAGCAGGGGCAGGAAATGCCCTGACAGCCCAGGTAGCAACTGGATCCAGTCGTTGTCAGAGCACGGGGAGGATGGTCCCTGACCCTGCTTGGTGCAGGCCTCTGCACCCTCCTCACAGCAGTTTTAGGACCACAGGTCAGACTTCACTTGTGTATGGAGACACACCTCTCCATAAAGCCCAACATTTTAGTGCTGCTTTTTCTGACAAGAAGCTTATTAGTCACCAGTACCTGACATAATCATGGGCCTTTCAGAGAAATAAATGCAGTAATTCACTGCCAAGTCTGTCTTTCCTAGCTTAGGAGAGATACAGTGAGAACTGCCCATTAAAATGGCTTTTCTCCCCACCACAAGAGTTCAGCAAACAAATTGACACATGGATCCCTCCAAGGGCCCCAGGTGAACATGTTAAAGGTATACTAAGCATACTAAGACAAACCCAAAGCTAATGTTCAAAGGCTAAACAGAGACTACCATAGCAAGCATGTCTTTGCAAGGTCTGAGTCTGAATTTTGGATTTGCTAGGACATGAGATATCACCGAGCAGAACAGAGCAGGTACCCACCCTCCCCTGAGCACTGCAGCCTTGCACCAGCACAGTCCTCCCTGCCTGGGCTCCCCTGGACAACCAGCAGCACCACCATCACACTCCAGCCTCATCTGGAATTGGTGCAAACCGTAGCAGCTTCACAGGATTTGACTAACCTGGTCTACTGGGAGGTGTGCCTGCCCATGCAGGGGAGACTGGAACTAGATCATCTTTAAGGTCCCCTGCTACCCAAACCATTCTGTGATTCTATGGAGGTGCATGGACACAGGGATGTCTCACTTGATTTCGAAGGTGTACTTCTTCCTTAAGTGTAAAAGTTGAAAGAAAGCAACTTGTGCATTAGAAGCATAATATACAAATAAAATTATGAACTATATACAAACTCCATATTGTTGATCATAAGATTGAGCCACTGAATTCAATTTCCAAGGCAGAGTTCAGTCTCCCGTATGGTGGCCTGGAGCAGCTGCTCACTAAGAAGGGGCTTCCACCCACATCGTGCACACCGAAGCTCCATGTGGGGATCTGATACCTGCATTTCACCTGTAATGGGTTTTCATTGTTAGCAAAGAAGAGATTTGTGATTGAGTTCGTTGCTGAAGGTATGTTGTGGAATTTCACTTGCCCTTCACAGCATCTTGGTGAAGCTGTTTGCAACACAGAGATTGAGCTGGACAGAAGTGTTTTCTCACAAGCCAATGTGGCAGCAAAACACTGTCAGTGCTCCAAGGCTGGTACCTAGGGAAATCCTTCCCAGAAAATAAGCAGATTAAAACTGAACCTTATGGACCAGCTACATCAAAATACAAATTGCTAATTAAAAAAACCCCAAAACTAACCAATAAACAACTACAAAGACCCATTTCTAAATGTCCTTGAGAGGCAAATTACTATTTCCATGCACACACAGTCTACCCCAGTGAAAGAGAAAGAAACACCTTTTTTGTCACTGCCTGGACTAGAGATCCTGATGATCCTTTCACTATGGGGTCAAAGTTTTGGTAGAGAGATTAAATAATTACTTTCTACCTGCAGCAAAGAGAAATATCAGATGTTCTGCAAGAGAAAGTAAAAATAAACAACATGAAAAATGTATCTAGAACAGGGTATATTTTTCAGGAAGTTAAAAAGAAACTGCAGCACTGTTTAGTTTCAGTCTTAACATAAGGCTACAAAAAGCCAGTTTAGATAACTGCAGCTACAACAAAGGTACTACAAATTAATAAAAATACTTAATTTAAAAGGTGGGAAAATCTAGAAAAAATCTGAAAAGTCTTTGTAGAAATGAGAAATACAAGTGTCTCACTGTATATACTCGTCTTCACTGGGTATAGGATTTTTTACTGTTCTAAGTTGGGAGGTAAAAGCATATTACCACCCAGGCAGATTTTTTACCTGCTCATATGAAAGGCAGCAACACACATATCAATCCAGCTCTGATTTATATTGAGAAGGTGGTCAGAGGTGATTGTAGTGGCACTAGAAAAAAAAGAGCACTGAAAAAAAAAAAAAAAAGTTAAAAATAATAAGCAAGGAAAATCCTTTAGAAAAGTCTGTTCTGTACGAGGTTTTGACAAAGCATTGCACAACATACTTCCTATAGCTTTTTCTCTGCTTTTAAAAGACACTTTTAAAAGGTCAAATTTTTGCATGAGAGAGAATAGGAATCACAAAACCCACCATCTAGCCTGCAATAAGCCACAGTGGTGAGCCCACTCCTTTGCTAAGAAAAGTAGAATCATCCACCCACACAAATCCCCTTTTGCAGCTTCCTCCTTTCATTTTTCAAATTATTTGAGAGACATACCTTTATTTCCTAGAATACATTCACTGCTGAGCTAACTCTGCTATCTATATCAATGTTTGGAGACCATTTGTCTGTTTAATTTAAGAAAATTCAGTGTTGCAATCCCCTCCTTTCATTGTATCTGTTGTATGAGACCACATATTTCCTTCCCATAATCAACTCTGAGTCAACTTGCCACTTCAAAGATTAAATTTGTTGTACCTGTGACATTTCTTATGCCAATATTTGTCAATGCTAGCTAAAAATGTGCCTGGTGTACAATTTCCTTCCCATAAAGAAGCTTGCTGGGATACCCTGTGACAAAATGCAAGGCTGATGCAACGTTCACTGCAGTGTGACTATTCCAAGTGAACATTCATTAGACATTGTTCAGATTTATTCAGCCAAAGCAACTTCCAAAAGGGAATGAGTCTCATTATCATCTCCGCAAACCTGAAAGAAAAATTGTGTCTTTACTGCCCTTAGCTTTTCTTTGCCACTACTATGTAGAATTGGCTTTTCCCCTCTGTTATTTTCAGTAACCATGCAGCCTCATTACTGAGATGTTTCATTAAACCATCAGCAATTGCTTGATTGGAGAAAACAATGGGGTGTTTTATTGCTGTGTAAATGCAGCTCTGCCCTGAAAATGACTGTGAACTGGAACTCCCTGAGAATTACCACAAAAAACCTCATGGAGGGCCTTTGAAAGAACAAGGGAAAACAAACAGATCACCTTTAAGGATTACAAAAGAGCTGATCTAAAACTTGCCCATTGCTCTGCACACATATTAATTCCCATTTCATTAAATACGTATTTTACAGATGTGCACCAAGGACATTCACACAGTACCCCAGCCCAAGCTCTCTGCACATAAACTTCATGCAGATGCACCAAGCCTGAAACTCAGGAGCTGATTCCTGTGATTTACAGCAAGACAAGACTCTAGAAACATTTGCAATTCAGCAAAAAGCAGGAGTGTCAAGTAAGCCGTTTATGGCAGCTCTCCCCATCTGCTGCCCTCCCCTCTGCGCACAAAATCCTTTCTGCTCTTTCCTGTACAGTTATGATTTATTCCCACAGGGTGATTCTGGGGAGATAGTGCATGAAATGGGGAGATACTGTACTTGGCAATAATTCAGGACCCAAAAATGGAACACAGACCATGGTTTCCTTAGACTAAAACAAAATGTCTTTTATGCTGTCTGTGACAATAAAATCTGTGACATTGGTCAGGCTCTGAAGTGATGGGGGGGAAAACACAAGAATAAGCCTTCCAGTCAAACCTGAGGCAGACTTCATGACAATCGATTCCTTGGCCTATTTCCAGCCAAACAAATTTAAATCTGTGGAAGAGTGAAGGGAAAAAAAGAAAATAAAAATCAAAGCAGTAAGTGAGAATGCTCGACGTAAAATCTCTTCCCTTGTTCTCTGAGAAATCCAGGGGTTGCGACAGCTTGCATGCTGCTGCTAAACTGGAAACACTGCAAGAGAAAGTAACCTCAGGAAGAAAAACTGCTTTAGAAACATCACAAGAATTGGTAAAAACAACATGCAAGCCACTGTGGGCTGGAGAGCCCTGCAGCCCCTTCTGTGCCCACCTCTCGGTGTGCACCTGCATCCCTGTGCTCGACCAGCTCCATTCAGTCTGTAAGTGCAATGTCAGCCCGGGGTGGCTTCACCTCAACAGCTAAAGAAAGAGCCTTATCCAAAATTCTCAGAAGACAGGCAGCCTAGGAGCATTGCAGCTGTTCCCTGCTTTGATAATTAGGGAGACAAACTCTGATTTAATTGCTGGAAATAACCTGAGAGGTCATCATACTCTTGAGAGAGAGAAAAAAAAAAATTGGAAACATTATGTGTAATTGAAAAAAATAATAATAATTATCAGAATAAGGGGCCTAACTCAGGGGAAGATGTTTCAGAGACACAACTCCAGGAAGGTCTCTCTCTGGTAAGAGTAATCTGGAAGATAATTATTTGAGTAAGCTGTTTTTCTTTTTTTTTTTTTTTTTCTTTAGAGAAGAAAATAGTCTAATTCAAAATATTCCCATGTAATCAGAACTGTGTACATACAACCACAAAATGTAACATAAGCAGATCCGTATGGTGCTGGCAAAGGCTGGAATGGACATCTGTACGGAAAAATCCCTTCTAGGTATGTTTTTTTTTTAAGAGAGAAAAAAAAAAATTGGAAACATTATGTGTAATTGAAAAAAAAAATAATAATTATCAGAATAAGGGGCCTAACTCAGGGGAAGATGTTTCAGAGACACAACTCCAGGAAGGTCTCTCTCTGGTAAGAGTAATCTGGAAGATAATTATTTGAGTAAGCTGTTTTTTTTTTTTTTTCTTTAGAGAATGATTGAGTCTAATTCAAAATATTCCCATGTAATCAGAACTGTGTACATACAACCACAAAATATAACATAAGCAGATCCGTATGGTCCTGGCAAAGGCTGGAATGGACATCTGTACGGAAAAATCCCTTCTAGGTATGTTTTTTTTTTTTTAAGTTTAAAATGCTTCACATGTGTTTCCCTCCCAGCTAGTAGATAATCCACAGGATTGTGTATCTCCTGATTTGTGAATGTATCTAAAAAATGCGTTGCAGTCTTGGACATAAGAAACCCAGCTTCACATACTCCATTGACATTTAATTTTCCATTTATTAAATTTAGAGCAAGCAGGATCCTTTCAAGTGCCCTGTCTATAATGCAGCCCTTTCACATTTAACATTCATAATAGATCTCTGTTTGGATTAGCCATGTAGGAGACTGGTGCAGAGACAAGCTGTTAACTGCTCTCTCCAGTCGTAATTCTGCATTGTCCAGTTCTTCAAGGAAAAATTCTAACCAATGCAATGCTGAAAGAAAGGTTTTCCACTGAAATTCTGTCTATGGTGTAATTTGCAGTATTGCTAGAGAAGAGAGTGCCCATTCACAGCAGGGCTGCTGCTCAGAACCACCTCTGAACCACGAGAAACATAGAGCAGGTTTGGCAGTTACCTCTACTGCGCACACACCACTGCGTCACTCTGCTTGCTCCCTCTTCTTTCACAGTCGAACTGAAAACTTTTTTTGTCTGCCTTGCTAAACCTAAAGGCCCTGGCTGTTGTGTGGGTTTGTGGTTTTTTGTGGGGCAGTTTTTGGTTTTTTTTGGTGGGGGGTTTTGTTTGTTTGTTTGTTTCCTGAGCTGTGGGGCAGACCTCTAGGTCTTTCTCATGTACGAACAACACCAAGTCTGTTACAAGTTCCTTTTACCTAGGACACTTATAATTTCAAGTTCCCAACTCTATTGTCAATGTCCACACAACACCAGAGACACTGGTTTATGTAATACAAAATACGAGGGATTTTAATACTTACCTACTAAGTAGTTTTTGAAGCTGTGTCACCTGTCTGATGCAGACAGCTTTTGCCTTTTTTTTCTGTATTATTTTCCTATATGCAGTTACAGATGCATAGGAAAGTGTGAATGGACTTAAGAGAGACTAAAAGGACAAATCAATGTCTGTGCAAGGACTGATCTCTTAGCTGCTGGAGCTGTAAAAGGGATAAAAAGGGACATGGACATACAGACAGACACTAGCTGGAATGACAAGACAATGTATTTAAAGGAAGCTGAAATAATTCTGAAGCAGCATTAAAAGCAAATGCCACTTCTTGCTTTTAGCCTGGGAAGGCAATGATGTACAATGGGATAAAGAGTGGGCTGCATGAAAGGGAGGATTCAGAGTAAGGTCAACTTGCAAAACAAATTATGCATGACAAAAACATCAAATTTCTGAAACATCCCACAACCAGGAATAGAAGTATCTCAAGAGCTATCTGGAGCACTTACTTGGCTCACCACAGAAAAGCATGTTCTAGAAATAGCCACTTAAAAGCACTTTATAAAAAAAATAAATAAATAAAGCTGGGACAAGTCAGTCTTAAAGAATTTATTGGAAATGGTTTTTTTTCAGCAGTTCTAAAGAACCAACAAAGCGTGGTGGTTACAGAAGAGCAAAATAACGTGACAAATGCAAAGGTACATGGCAGAGGCTGCTCACAAGGCACAGAACACTTAAATCAGGAGGAAATTAGAAGGGAACACAGCCCTTGAAGACATAGACTCTTTCCAGATTTTGGTTTGTTAGTAAAACTTTTTTTGGAAGAACACAAGTCTTCTAGAATTGCTTATTAAGGATAAAACCTGGCCAACATTTCAATAAGCTTGAAGTTTCTCAAAACCACCCTGTAACCACTCAGTACTTGTAATAGAAGAAATGAAAGCTCTTATAGGCTTTTTGGCATACAGATAAAACCTAGCAGAGAACAATTTTGGGCAAGAGGTGAGGAAAACAGGTTTGTTTTGTTTTGTTTTTTAATTATCCAGAGATAATGTCCCTTTCTTTCCTTAAAATCACTTCACTCATTTCGACACAGTGCCTTAAGTACAGTATCAGAAGTTTTTTGGTTTGGTTTGATTTTTTCCCTCCTTTCTTAATGACAGGAAGAATCCATCCTCTGGAGTGTCTCCTCAACTGGGCATTTCATTCCTTCTTCCTACCCCCCAGCACTCATATAACATGCTCAGCCATGCCAAGCAGCAGCCGAGCTTCCCAGTTTCAAGTTTTTGTCTCTTTATGAAGACCTGACGTCTATACTGAGAGTTTAAGGTAACTAAAGAAGTTTAAGGTAAGAAGGTTAGCAGACATCTGAAGGGGCTTTTTATTAATTTGAAAACATCCTACATTTGTGAAATGTCGCTTAGGAGACTTTAACCTTTACAGGACAGGTCATGAGCTTCAGCTTAGCCCATCCCAGTGGAGGGGGAAACTAGACCAGTACAGGAGAACATTAGGGACCTGACCTAAGAAACCACCATCCCACCACCAAGCCTTCTTTCAAAGTCCTTGGGCCTGAATCCAGTCCTCTCGCCTTGCTGTCCTGCTGGGAATGCCTTTTTTTTCCCTGTGCTTCTAAACCTTCTTAGTTCATTGTGGTGGCAAGTCATCCCTGTTTCTCTTTCCAATAAAAAATGGCCTTGAGCAGTCCTATCTGCTTGATGCTTGCATACATGTATGCAGATGACACCACCACACACATTAAATGCATTAAAATGTGTACACTGCCCAGCCTTCTAAATGGTATTATCCCACTGTAAGCAGTTTTTCTTTCTCAGTTGATTAAAGTGTTAGTACATGAAACATCTGTCAGACAAAGATTAGGCAATGGGCTCGGACTTGCCCAGCAGGAAAGCAAACAAGCAGCACAAATATCGCACAAGTAAAATCGACCTCATGTAATATTAATCCTTTCCTTTCCAGGAACCAACATTTTACTGGCATGAGGCAGCAGAATGGAGAAGTTTTTAGTTGTTTGGCTCTGGCCAGGCTTAAATTTCACAAGGACATTCTATTTATTTTTATCCTGATTCAATTGAAATACTGCATCCAACTGAAGGAAATATAAGAGGGTGTAACAAATCTAACGGGGCAAAGCATGAAGTAGAAAATACAAGATACTGTTCAGTGTAGACTGCACTCAATGTAACAATCCAATTTTAATTTTTGCCTTATTTTCAGAGACAAAGCAAGAATCTATGCATTCCAGGGATAACAAAAATAAAAAAAAAGAAAATAGGAGGCAGGAATTTGACAAGCAGCCTATACAGAAACTAGTCCTTCTTATGATGAGAATTACAGTAAGATCAAACCTAATGCTTGGCTCATCATTACCCATCCACACCTCCAGCCTCTTTCTCACCTATCCTGGGACTTCTATGGGGGGAAAACACAGGTTTCTAGTTATATCCTGAAAAGTGCCCTTTACATGCAATATCACTTTGCATGACCTGCACCCAATATGGACCCACAGTGCAGGAATGCATAAGCTTGGCATTTCCTAACATTCCAGTATTTTACTATGCAACATAAGCCAAGATTTTAATGCCAAATTTGAAGTTTCAATCATGTACAATGGGATGTCATTATAGCTTTATGTCTCAGTGGAGCTTCTACCCTGAACTTCAGCTCCACATGACAAATATCATTGCTGCAGCTACCTAAGCTGGCAGCAGATGCTGCTGTCCCAGACAAGAGGGGGCACCTGAAGCCCCAACCTGCCTCCACAGTGAGGGAAGGACTCAGCAGACGAGCTTACCTGCTTTTCCTGAAGAGTCCTACCTTACCAAGCATCCGAGGAGAAGAGGTGTCAAAAGCCTGCTAATGAATTTGCAGAGAAAGGGGAGCAGAGCCTAGAAAAACAAACACCTGCACAGCGGCCCACAGTGCAAAGTGGTACATGAAGTTGTGGGTGTGCTGAAGTATAAACAAGAGGTATTTGACTATCTTGAGGGTTTCTTTCTTCTCCACCTCACCCTCCTCCTTTGTGAAGGACAGAAACCAGCTGCAAGAAACTGAGATGATTCAAAAAGCCTTTTAGAAGACTGAGATTCTTTCACAGGAGTATCTTCAGTATATTGTGACCTTCTGCACCTGGAATTGGACAGAGACTATCAGAAAGTGGAAGCATCATGGTATTTAACACGTTATATCCAAAATAAGCTTGTACTTTTCACATGACTTCCTGAAGAAAGCTTCTGGTAGAACCCCGGAAGGTAGACTGCACTCTGCATCAGGAGAAATACCTATTTTTAATCTCCTGCTGCACATCAAATAGCTCCAGTAGGATAATGCTGGTAGACTAATAAAAAATGGAAAAGGGAAATGTCCTAAAACTTTCCAAAATAAACAAGATCAGTATTTAGGAGTGCCAGCATTATTCACAATGCTGAATTAACTTATTTTAGGCAGCCTGGGAGGTTATAAAACAAGCACAAATAAAAAAGGTTATTCCAAAATCATAGACCCAGACATTGCAATTGTGATCACAGCACCCACTTCATACACAGAAGGAACCAAAACAGATACAGACACTGCAATATATTATTTTGATTATTTTATTTTTTTTTTAATCTTCAAAATTTTCTGCCTTGAGACAGGAATGCATGATAGATAGAAATGGCTCAAACATCTTCACATGAAACACTCTTAATCATAATTCATTCACAATTATTTTTCTAAAAACATCTACAGTTACATAATCCCACCCATTTCCATCCATTATCACAGATTTAATTATTTGTTAAACAGTAGTTGCCAGCAATTGAAAGCTGTAAGGCTTTTTGCATATTAGTAGAGTCTTCTGAACTACAAACACAAGTTTATCACAACAATAACTCTCACTTTACATGGCAACCCCAGGTGGCAGATGTTCCAAAAAGAAATGTGTTGCTTGCGTGGAGTTCATAAAAATGACAGAGAGCTCTGTGCCTCATTAGCTCTAAAATCCTTTCTCCTTTACTACAATTATTTTCTAACCCTACAGCATATTCCTCATTTGGAACCAAGTACTTTGATGAGCTGACTTTTATCTTCCATTGCTGCTATTTGGCAAATTTGCAAGTCAGGAATACTAGAGCTCTCCAGTAAAACTCTATGTACAGAGCACAGTTTAAACAGATGGGTTGCTTGGAATCCATATCTCCCTCCATCTGAAGGGAATTACTTTGAGGTTTTCTGGAACTGTTGTAAACAAGAGGATTTTTTTTTTTTTTTAATATATATATGTGTGTGTATATATATATTTATATATTTTATATATAAATGTTCTAAATGTCCTTTGGGAGTCCATTTGTTTTTTCTTTCCAAATGATGACTAAATACCTGATCTGTAGCATTTCTCCTGAGAAGGTACTAGTAAGGGAATGACAGTTTTGATGCACTTTGGAATGGCACAATCACGTAAACGTTTGCACAATTAAGACTTATGAACTCATCCAAAGTTTCTAAACGTAATATTCTAACTAAGAACTAAAATACCAGCACAATGCAGCAAGTTAAAAAAGAAAATTCTATGTAATCAAAATATAAACAAGTACATAGGAAATAGCTATCTGTCAGTAAATTTCTATCTTTTTAAAGTAGGAAACGTATGCACTTAAGAAAAAAAATGTAGCTCACTGACAAACTTTGTAAAAAAAGTACTTTCCAAATGCATAATAAATGCCAAGATATCCCGTAACTGGCCAGGTATAGCCACATGAGAGCTGCACAGCTTAGAGCAACCCAGGGAGGAGTGGGGTGGAAAAAAAAAAATAAAAAAAAATCACAAAAATAATAGAACAGCAACTCTAGGAGAAAAACAAAACCAAAAATCACATCATAATCTAAATTACTGAATACTAATGAATATCACAACTGCTAAAGGAGTCAGGAGAAGAAAAAAACCAAACAAACAACAAAAGAAGAGATTGCATCTTAGAGTTACCTCTAAAAATTCAGAAGAAAAAAATAATCAATATAATATACTAATCCTAAGCACCAATTTAATAATTTAAGTTAACTGTATTTATATTTCTCCTATTAGGGATGGAGCAAATTCTGCCTGAAGGTTTAAAGTTTAACTCTGGAGCCCATCTGACTTGTGTGTTCTTGCCATCCTTCCTCTGCTGTTCACATCAAAGTCACTGTAAAGACTCTCTTAAGTTTCAAACTTTCTAGGCAAGCAATTATTTGAAGAGACAATTACATCCTACAGTTTAAATCAACTTTCATGTCACGAAAAGTGAAACACACCGTTATTTGGTTTGTCTGTTATTAAACAGTCTGTGAAAATGGAACAGCTGACACCGTTCCTCGACAGGATTTGCCTTAGAACTAGCAGCACCCAGGGCAGACCAACTGCGTGCACGTCCAGACTCCACTAGGAATTAGTAGTGTTAGAAAATTGCATATGTGTTAGATTAAGAAGGCATTGCCATACATGTGGCATTGTTACATTGTTTTTCCTCTATTTTTCTTATTAAGAAAAAAACAAAGGAAAACAGCCCTACAAAGAGCTTTTTGGCTGTTTTTTTTGTTTTGTCTTCACACCTGGAAAAAGCAGCACAGTACTTCCCAGCTGGAACAGCTCAGTGCTTCCCAGCAGCTTAGTTCTTCCAGAAAGCACTTTCACATAGTTAAGGTGGTCTACTTGAGCTAATTCTCAGAGCTAACCCTTTTTCCAGTATATATTTCATGCCACTTTCTGACAGCAATTTCAGAACTGAAATGAATCTATGGTAATGTCCACTACTAACTGTGACCAGATCTTGACATAGACCATCAAACCAAGCCCTTGGGATGGTTCCACACATTGAACTGAAGCTCAGACTAAAAATCTCACTGAAACTCAAAAGCTGGAGTGGTCATGAAATCTCAGCTACTTTTCCCTATTTGAACCCTCACCCTGTAATGAAAGCACACACACCAAGGGAAAAAACAACCGCCTGAGCTGGGAGCATTAAGACTCTGGTGAGTTATCTTGCTGCTCTTCAGTGACTGTGGATTCACTGTGCTCCTCACTCGTCTCATTGGAGGGCTCCTCGTAACTCGGTTCGGCGGGATCCAGGCTGCTCCCCTCGCTTTGCTCCTCACTTTGCTCTTCGCTGGCCTCCGCAGACTGCTCCTGCTCCAAGTTGCTCTCCAAAGAAGCTGGAGAGCTGCCAGTTACACTTTCATTTTGGTTCATTTCATTAAAAGGCTGTGGAAGAGGTGTAGGAGACTGTACAGCATTTTCACTGGCAGGGATGGGCACTTTGGTTGCACTGATGTCTACAACAATGTCATTTTGTGGCAGAGTAACCTTCTCCACGAGCTTCCATTGAATAATACTCATGTCTTTCCCTCCAGTTGAAATCAAGTGACCATCACTATGGGTGAAGCTGACATTTGTCACATGACTACTGTGAGCGCTGTATTTGTGACTTGGAGCCTATTGAAAACAAGCAGAAGGATAAATCACATGCTTGACTAGAAGAGCACGCGATACCAAAATCCAAAACAACTTCCATTTTTGTTTAGCACTTCAAGGGAGATCTTTATTCACGTAGAAGTAAAGAATTATGTTGATATTATTCCCTCCATTCCTCCCCACCCCACGACATCCTCTCTTTCTAAGGTGTGTAACTTGGGACAAATTGAGATCTTAATGCAAAATATAGCGGAGTTAGCAACAAGGGCAGCCAAAAGAAAGCATCAAGCCTCATGCCTCTGCTCCAGAACTTAACTACTGCCACTTCACTTTTAGGCATATTATTTTATATTTTATACGTCCTATTTTTTATTATAAACCTAATGGGGAAAACCATGCTTTTGTCTCTAGCACTGTTCTCAGATACAAATGAGTCATTTGGCTGCCAGGTTCCAAAACGACAGAGCTGAAAGGCAAGGAAAGCTTCATGCAATGCAAACAAGCATATTGATTAGACTGGTCTGGACTTACCTTTGGCTTGGAACAGGGATACTGAAAAAGATGGACCTTACAAAAATCATCAGCAACTGCTATCACTTTTCGATTATGGGATCTGACAAGGGCATTTATGTCTGTTCCATCTGATCCTTCGGGCCAGACTCCTATGAGAGAGCAGAGCAGATATTTAGTGATGGTAATTTTTGAAATAAATTAAAAGACAATCCATAAGCAAAACTAAAATCTAGAAATCTGTGAGAGAAGAAAAGCGTAACAAAAGGTAAATAAGACATTTAACTGGAAAGCTGATTATGTATCGCATTAGATGTCATTCATATTTTGATAGTCTAATGCTGCTTCCTCGCCCTCTGTCCCCCCCAAAGCCCCAGTCTCAGCCAGGATAAACTCTCACGCTTGATAAGGTTATTGTTCAAAACCTCAGTCTTGTTCAAAGCTTAATCTTAGGTTTGCTGCTAAAACTGGCAACTCTTAATTTAATGTTTTCATTTGTGCACAAGTGTTCAAAGAGCAAGACTGATGCTGAAGCGTGGAACAAGCCCAGGTACCACACACTACGCAGAGATTAATTCAGTTTTATTTTAAGACTGGAGCAATTTCTAGTATTTGCCTGATTCAAAAGATGGTACTTTGCACAGAAACTCAGCTGGTAAAAGTTTCATAGATGTAAGTGTTGTCAAGTGCTTAAGTACAATTCAATATGCTTTTAAGGAAAAAGAATGACACTGATATGTCTAGACAAAAGAATAACAACATTGCCTGGATGAAAAGCACTGAACAAATTGGGGAGAGGAGAGAGTTTCTAGTTCTAACAAAAAATAAAGGCCCTAGCGATTCCCACAATAAAACTGATGATTACACCTGAAAAATGAACTGCAAATAAGGTAAACAAGGGGCTGTAAGATATTAATTTATGCCAAAGGTACCATATTTTTACAGCTCAGACTTGAGTTTCTGACTAGTTCAGGAGTTATAAGGAATTTCACCCCTCATCCTGTGTGTCCTATTGACTGAAAGGGATGTCCATTTTCAGATATGAAAATACCTTCTTTCTTCCTTTGCTGACTTTGGTAAAATAAAAAATATGTGCTAGCTACTATTTTTTACTATTTTACTGTAAGGCAACTGAGAATTGCCTTGCCTTCTTCAAGACTCCAACAGTATCTTTTCTTGTTTTTAAGCAAAATCACAAATAGCTTTTAATTTTCTTCTTTTCCATTCTTCAGTGAGTGGAGTAAGAACTTAATTTTCTCTGAAGAATAACTAAGACAGCTTGCTAAGCTTGTTACAATGTCAATAAAGTAAATTGCTAGCAATTTACTTAAAAGACATGAAATGCTAAGGAAAGTATTCAGAAACATTTGAGTGCTCTTGAATTAATTAAATCAGTTTGAAAAATACACACTATTTAAGAATTTTCAAGTATCTCAAGATTAATTAATTTTACCTTTCTCCTGCATTCTCTAGATAATATACTGTCATCAGGTGGGAGTAAAAAATTGACTTCAAATCAGTTTCCTGAAGTTTCAGCAACCACCTTAGGCCTACTGTCCTACACAGCTACATGATTTCCTCTTCTTTTTAATTGAAGATTAAAAAGACTAACATTCAAGACTGCAACTCTTATTAAACATCTTTTATATTCACAAATTCCTTCAGCAGCTGTGAAGGTAAAACAACCACTTTGTCAGAAGACAGAATTTGCTTTGAAGGCATCAGGCAAACATGGAAAAAAGCAGACATTAATATGACCAAGTTCTTAGTTCTTGATACTGTAAAATGATAAAATAACAGGACTTTGTAATTAGGCACGACAGCAACACTCAATTTTAATAAATTCTGCTAATCAGCAGTAAGCTTCTCAAAACAATCTGCTCAGACAAAGGCGTGGGAAATGTGCAGTAAAGGAGAGTGTGACTTCTAGTGCTTGGGGTGCAGACTGATGATACTGCTGAGCCAACACAGTAACATCAACTGCCAAAAAGGAGCAGTGCTATTCTCATCTGAACCATGCGTTTCCATCCTCTTCTGCTGACAACAGTGTAATGCCTAACAGACACGTTATCCACAGAGCTAAATTAGTAAAACACATACCCCAAAGGCCCAAATCCCATAAACTGAACCCTCTCTCTTGAACATCAGTGAGCAGCCCCCAGCTTGTTTGGATTCCTGAGCCAGGTGACCCTCGGGTCAAAGCCAGACTTCTCTGGACAGCAACTACCTGCTAGGTTGGCTTAGATGCACTGTCTGATTTAATGGGAAAATACTTGCCTTTGTCTGAGACCCAGCCATAATTTTAAGATTCTGCAAAGGGTGTCAGACTTCTAGACAATACGAAATTAAAGCAAGATGAATTCTGGCTAGGAAGTTTAAATATATTCTGTTCTGCCTCAGAATAACATCTCATTATCTGGTATATCTACTTTCATGTCCTCTGGCATACTGAAGAGTTTGAGAGCAGTTGAGACTAATCAAACTTAATTCAGAGGGGTTAAAGTTTGGATTTATCCAAAAGGGAATGCAGACAGGATCAGCAGACTTACCCACTTTTTAAAAATCAAAAAAGTTAAAAGGCTTTTCCAAACAGTGCTTATGGGAGCTGCTCATCTCCAGCCTGGCCCCAGTCACCAGTAGCTTCTATCTGACAGCTGCTAAAGAGACAAAGCCAATGGTCTAGATGTGGAACCAAACTCTTTCTGCACTTTTAAACCTCATTTCCTTAGGTCAGAAGTAAAGGACACTTTTGGGAAAGCACTGGGATTCAGAGAGCTGCTTCCTTTGTTCTGTCTGCTCTAGCAACAAACACAGTAAGAGTTCAATAGCAACAGAGCCACCGTTTGCTGCCTCCATGTTTCTGGTAGGTTTAAGTACTCTGGATAAAGTGTAAAATGGCTACTACAGGTCTAAGGCTATCCCGCAGGGATACTCTGTCCTTCTTTCATTGTTCCTGGAGAAAGACACTGTCTAAGTGTCAGAGAGTTTTGCTTTTCACTTTCTCTAGGGTCTCTTGAGCAGGAATACTCTGTCCTTCTTTCATTGTTCCTGGAGAAAGACACTGTCTAAGTGTCAGAGAGTTTTGCTTTTCACTTTCTCTAGGGTCTCTTGAATCTTCTGATGTTCCATTTTAACAAAAGGCATTTGTGTTGCACTATTATTACAGTCAAAATAGCAAAGACAGTCACTAAATGTCTGCTGTGGATCAATTTCTTGTCAGCCTAGGCTTACCTGTACAGAGAACCAGGAGGAAATGGCCATCCACTCTCTACTTCACCCAGATAGACTGAAAAATATTATCTTGCTCCTTCCCTACCTGCCTCGGAGGCAGAGGGGCTCGAGAGCATTGTTGTTGATCCTGAGTCAAACTGTGACAGCTTCCTTCTCTGACCCCTTTATTTTCCCTGCTTTGCCTCAGATCTTTTGGTACCCTGAAAGGAAATCCTTTCATCCTACCTGCTCATTAAGTACATCACAGTCCTAAAATACACACGATAGCTGTTAGAAATTAAAGGAAGCACTCAGATTTACCTGATATTCTTCTACTCAACTTACAAACTGATGTTCAAAGTTGACCTCATCGTAGCTATGAAGAACAGGTTTGTAGACCTAACCCTCACTTCTAAAGAATTCGCTGATCTACCTGCATTAGATGTTTCCTACATGAAGAACACAGGCAGCTATCTAATCTCAGAGGTGGAAGTCAGACTTTCAGCATCCTGGTCACACAACTTGGTTTTACAAGTGACAGGCTCATTTATGGCCAACAGAGCTGCCTTCAGCAAAAGCTGTTTGAACAGTTTGGCCACAGTCTCAACCTGCACTATCAAAATCAGATCTGTCAGCTTTGTACATTTTTTTGTATATTGGAAAAATAAACTACTACGTTAAGAATCTGTTTAATCTTCAAAGTATTTTTCCTCTTTAGAAGCAGTATATATTACTGACCTTTGACTACAGGTATCAAAGTGCTGTAATGATTTTAAGTCATGAACTATACCCTATGCTCACATAGTCCTGTTCCTATCCCAAAATAAGGTAAGCAAAGGAGAAGGCCCATGTGCACTTTAAAATACCAGCTTTTAGCTTCAGAGCCTCCAAAATTGGTAGCCTAAAATGACAGCAGAAAAATCAAATCCTGAACTTCAAGACTAAATAGAAATAAATTACACATTGTCTTTCTAGAGTACCTAGTGCTCTATATCACAGACAAGCATTGTGGTCAGTCTTTTTGGTCTATCATCTCAGCACCATCCTCAATCATCATTAACAGCACATCTGGAATGACAAATTAAAGCAAAGGAAAACAAAAGCACAATGTGAACAGCTTAAAAGCAAGTTGAATGGTGCTTACCAAACACCTGGAAGCCTAGTACACAAGTGTATGTTGTCCAATCTATATCCTTACAGTCAGAACGATTCCTGATTAGCTTACAGCCACTTGGAATGTCCCCTGCAAAAAAGTGCACAATGTGTTATGCCATGTCATTTTATATTTCATAAGGGCTCTTTGAAGGTGCTATGACAGAAAATAAAAGCATCCTAAAACCAACCTGCAGTAAGACTGTAGAGGCAAAGACAAACCAGTACCAAGCTTTGCTTAGTATTTAAGAGTCACATTCACTTCTCATGTCCCTTTTCAGATCAACATACCTCAAAAACACTTCCCTGAAGCTGAGTCCCTTGCCACCTACTCTACAAAATGCTTTAAAAGAGCCTGTAATAGAATAATTTATCCTTCCTACCAGTTCCACTGATGTGCTAAAATTCAATCAATCATTCAGGAAACTATGCTTTTAAAACAGTGAGAAACTACTGTCAGAGGAGCCGTAGATTGCTTTTCAATTTCCAACTAGGAAAGATTGTTTCCTAAAAGAACATCTGTCTTTCAATATACCAGCCCAGTACTAACGGGTCACAGCTCTTTCCTTCCCTATACAGGCAATTATAAACAGCACCACTTCTTTATGGTAGACTGCAATATTGCGCTATCCAGATTTGAAACCCAAGTTGTGACAGGCAGAAATAACACGTTAAGGTGAAAGGTATTTTAAGTGATGGCTCTCCTTGCCTTTATAGGAACAGAACTACAATCCTCTTGAATCTAGTCAAAGCCACAGAAAAACAAAAATGTAAAAACCAATTTAAAACCAGACTTATAGGCACTATGCAAGTTGAATTTTTTACATAAGCACAATTAAATTCATATTTTCATATATTTAAAAAAGAAAAACACAAAAACATTATTATAACTAGCTCATTAAAGTAGTATTATTGCTTTGCTTAGTTTTCAACACCACAAGCCAAGATAAAGTTTAAAAAAGGCAATGCCAGAACAGAACAGTGGCACACAACCACTGATTTTATTCCCCACAAATAACTGGTACTGTTGACACTAATTAGACAACTGTATATATTATTTTCAATCTACAGAACTTTGGGCCAACATCAAAACATAGAACCCCTTGTTCTGTAAATTCTGTGCTGTTAAACTGATTTATGACCTTGTAAAGAAGTAAACTATATTTGGCATTGCCATTAAGTAATACCCAGCTCTGAATAACATCAAGATATAAGGTTACACAAGTTCAAATTGGTTCCTTTGTCAGTAAGCATTTTATACAGTCCTGATCAAACACACTCTTCTAAATATTCTGACAGCTAATACATACTTCTGTTTCCAGTGTATTTAATTTCATACTTACAGTATAGTATTTCATAGTCTCCTGAGTTTGACATTATATACTTGTTGTCCGGGGACCAATCAAGGTGTGTAATATAGCTGGAATGTCCCTGGAGAAGAATGCAACAACACCAATGTGAAACGTGTGTTTTAATTCAAACAAGCAGAAGTTGCACCCACAGAAGGGACAGCTAACAGCAAAAAAGCACACCCCTTCCCCCTTCCTCCCCCACCCCTCCGCAGGTCTGCTGCAATTCACTTGTGCTCCTTTAAAGGCTCCTTCCTCCCTAGTGCCACACTTGCTAACAGCTAAACAAATACAGGCTGGGCATCACACCTCTCCCACCGCACGGTGGATTCTTCACTTATAAACGGTGTAATCTCTCTTAGACTCCAAAATTATTTTCTCCTAGAAGGCACATTGCTAAAATACAGATGAACTCACATTTCGTACTTGAATTAAGAAAGTATACATTGCTACTAACTGAGAAAGGCAAGTAATTTACACAGGATCAGGAGAAACGTGACAGATGGGAGACTGTTTTATTTCTCTGTCCATTCAAAATAATTTCTATAAAATGCATGCGCATTCAAACAACTTTTGCTCATCCTAACAACGTAGGATACCTTGGTTAACAACCACCAGCCAAAACTCCAAGGTCTGGTGTTACAACAATACCCTTGTAAGCGTTCAGAAAAGTTTCTGCTGTTTCTTACTCTGCGTGCATGTTAGTGCTTAGTGCCAGCTTCAAAAGTAGTCTTACTTACAGGCACGGGTTTTTCTATGTATGAATCACAACACTTTGGCCTAATTGCTTAGTTATCACCATCAAGAGCACACATTTGAGTGAGAATTGAAGTGCAATAGGTCAGAATATTTTTCCTGTGCATAAATTTTTTCATAGGTAGAAAAATAAAATTAATAATAAAGATGTGAGAGGCTTCAGAGAAGCCACAAACTTGTATAAGGTAGGAACAGATTATTTTTCTGTAGAGGAAAGGGTAAGAAATGAATACAAGTGACATTCATTTAACTTTCTTCTTCCATCCTTAGGTTTCTTCTTACTGCTCCTCTTCCCCTTGTAAAATCATCCATTTTCTCCCTTTCCTAGTCATTCTTCTAGGCAAAAAAATGCCACTTTCTTGACTGACAGATGTCAATTAATCTCCTTCTCTTGGTGGACGTTATGAAAAGGGTGCCCCCCACAAGGTACCTTGGCCCAGCCTGCACTTGCCATGCCAGGGCCTTGCTGTAGCACTTGCACTGCCCTCCACTGCCACCTACCAGGCCACCTTCTTCTATGGAGAACTCTGAGATGTTGATTGCTTTCAGAGTTACATGTAGAAATACACCCGTGCCTGCCTCCCTGGCCCCAGGTCCTCTGTGAGAGACTGCAAAAACATTTCAGAGAAAATCTAACCTTTAAAGTTTATTTACTTATGAACTAGTCTCTGCCTCAAGCAGAGGAACTGTATATTGACATAACTAGTCTGCAGTCATGGGTGGGACATATGATATCGATGTGCAAACTTGATATTTTGGAAAAAAAATAAATGCACAACTGGCTAGGATATTTTTCTTCCCCCTCCATTTATTTTCCAAGTCTTCAAATTTGCAAGCGAACTCCAACATGGAAAAGAATTGGTCAGTCATTTACTAAATCCTGCCAGACATTTGGCAGCTGTTAAAATTCCTGGGGGCCGTGGGGGAGGGAACAAAGCAATTGGCCAGGGGGCTCCATGCTGTGAAATCCCTTCAGACAACCCATCACCAAGCGCTGAACTGGAACATAACGTTGTCATAATATTTTCAATGGGATGATCCCTTTTAATATTTAAATATTTAATTAAAAAAAAAAAAATTAGTAGTTGCCCACTGATAAGGCAGTATTTGACTTTTTCCTTTTCTGTATCTTTATATACAATGAACATAATTACTTAACACAGGCTAATAAAACTACTTGACTAAATGGAAGCTCCATCTTTCATTTGCAATGTTTATCTGTTTCTAACTTCAACATTGCAAAGCCTGAAAATGCCCTTAGCTTATAGGACAGGCACACTAATTATTTCAGGTTAAGTCCATGGTATTAAACACTTCAGTGTGGCTGCCCCTTTCACCCCAAAGCCCTCATAGTAAACGCAGGGCACTTGCTTCTCCTTTGCTAACAGACGGCTCTGATGTTAGGCAAACAGAGACAGCACCAGCCACCCTGGAGCTGCTGACATGCTGGAAGTTCATACCCCAGCCCATACCTTCGCGTTGCTGTCTGCATAGCTGGAGCCCTCAAAAACAGCTGCACTAGTTGAAACGGTTGTTTCGGCTCATCCGAAATTCTTTCTGATCACAACCAACACCATCCCTCACTGTGGAAACACGCCTGTAGGTCAGAGACTCGCCTCTCTGGCAACTGCAAAAAGCCTGGTCGTGACTGAGAGGGGATTTAAACGTAACAGTGGGCATGCAGCCCTTAGGCATAAGGCTGATGCTGGTTCAGTAGATAAAAACCTTCTGAAAGTATTCAAATAATGTATTCAAGTTGGAAGAAACAACCAGAAGTTGACTACCAGGAGGAATGAGTCATACTACTTGGAGGTCACCCATGAGGCTACTGAATGACAGAAGAACGCCAGAAGAGCCCGGTGCCAGCACCCAAGCACTGGCCAGGCGAGCGCTCCGGGTCCTGAGCGTGCCTGGGTGCCTCCCTGCTTAGCATCAAGCTGGTGTGGACCCAGCAGCGAGCTGGCAGGCAGCAGTGGGGAGGCACGGGGTGCCTGAAACCCGATCGGCAGCCTTAGCTCTGGTCAGCTAACGACGCGCTGCTGCCGCTGCCTTCTGCACAGGCTGGAAGGGTCAGGGGAGCTCAGCGCCGCCAGAAACCAGGTTGCTAAATTTGGCTTCTACGCTCAGTCACTCAGACTGAACAAAATGGTTAACAGAAACTTGCTTTGAAGCATAATGCCTGTAACAATGCTCATTTCTCCCATGTCAATTTTTATAAGTCTCTTTCCTGCCCAGGCAGAGGGACAAACAGACATACAGATGCTGGTTAAAATTACAGTATGCTCTCTCCTGATACCTTATACATACAATCTACAGAAATAAATGATCTCATGCGTCTTCAAAGAGCTCAGAGACCTTGAAGTACATAACAAGCTAAGCATTACACATGTTAATATTAGCCATCTCTGAGTGATTTTATCTTTTATGGTTAAAAAATAACGCTGTACTGAGGTGCAGCTGTCCATTGGTGCCCTCACCAGCCCCACTGGGCCCCTGGTCTCACCTGCCTGTAGGCTTAGTCTTTTTGCCACAGCCTGAGCTCCCTAGGAAGACTGCAGACCTGATTTCTCATCTCACGACCATTGTGCTCATGCCTAACCCATTACCACTCTGCTCAGGGGCTGCTCAATGGCCTGTCTCACCTGTGCCACAACCCTGCCATCAAGGAGTCTCTAGCACACTCAGCAGCCTTCCCACCTGGCCGTGTCCAATGCCAGCACTAAGCCCTCCCTTCACACCACAGGAACAGAGAAAACCCATCACTGCTGACCGCCCCGGCAGCCACGTGTCCCAGCAGCAGCTGGACCCAGGCTTCTTTGGACCCCCATGCTCTAGCAGCACGGGGTGTCCTCAGCCAAACGATGGGTAGAAACCTCTCAAAGACACCACACATAGCACAACAGGACTGGCTAGTGCCTGTTCATTTCCCCTCAACTCACAGTTTCCACTGCAAGTCTTGCATCAAAGACTGCAATAAAATAATGATTGAAAAAAAAAAAAAATTAATCTTAGAAACAATAAAAAATGCCACCCCCACAATTAAGTTTTACAGTCCCGTTACCTCCTATTTTCAAATTAACAAAGCAACTTGAGAAGACCTCTTATTTTTAAAACATAAGAAATGCAATTGGTGACAAACCTGAAAAGTGCTTTGAGCAGTGGATGCATTCTTAAAAAGAATAATTCTGCACGTCAAATGTGAACCTATTCTTATGATATAATTTGCAAATCCCATTAAAGTTCCTATGTACCTTAAGGAAATATTCGCACTAACCTAAAGAGATAGTTGAACTTAAGGCCAGGATGTTAGATAGCTAAATACTTAAGAAAAAAAGTAAGTCTTTTTAGCACTGGGACAACATCAGGTAAGTGCAAGGATGAATATAAACTCCCCTACTTGTGCACTTACATTTGTTTACCTTGTGCCAGATACTTATTATTAACGCACCTCCCAATTCTAAATTTCGTAGCAACAATTACAGTTGAAAATAGTATTTTCAACTTCCAAAATTGCTTATTGTAAATTCCACCATCTGATGCTGCATTGAGTTGAGTACTTTAACAATAGGGGGAAAATACATCCAAACTAGTGTAATATTTTTTCTCAAAAGAGTTTGAGCATATAGGTAAAAGGTATTACTCCATCTCACTGCTTATTTCTCATTTCAAAGAAAACGTCAATAGCCTGACAAATTAGTCATATTTGATGCAAAAGTTTTCATCTAACATTAACTGCAGTTAATACTGTTGCTGGGCCGTGATGGGTTGCAATACGCATCACATGGAAGTTCAAAATCAATCCAATGCTGAAAAAAACCCCCATAAAACCTATAACCAAAACTAAAAATGGAAAAGCACCAACCCAGAGTTCCACTGCTTAACAGTTTAGTGCATGTGTAACACCAAAATGCAAGAACTACTGATTATATTTGCTCCAAAACTTACAGTGCATTTTCCGTATCTGCTATACTTTCTTCCATTTTCTGTTACTACGTAGAGGTAAATAAAGTTGTCATGGGATCCAACTGCAAGTAAGGTGCCATCTACAACACAAAATGTTGGATATAAATTAACAGAGTGCTTCCTAAATGTTATTTCAGATTTGTAACTAAGACAACAGTCTGAATCAAATGACTGCTTTGAATACTATTGAAGGATAAATAACTGTTTTCATTACATTGTTTTTCAGTCAGTATACATTTACTTTGTGGGTATGTTTTTTTGGAAAGTTCTGGTTTTTTTTAAAGTAAATGGACGTGGTATAAATCCTCAGATTGCACTGGATTTCTGGAAATTGTGGACAGGAGGCAGGCTTGAGTTTTCTGCATCACAGAAAACACAGAATAGTATTTACTCTATAGTTAGCTTAGCTTTGGAAGGGGAAGATTGCATATACATCAGCACAAAATAGTGTCTAAATAATAGTATAGCATTCAAACATTATTAACAGCTTTCTAATCTGCACTGTCTTCATCTAAAAAAAAAAAAAATGGTATGTGAGTTGCCTTGAATCAAGACCAAATGCCTCTAGTGTCAATGAACATCAATGCCTTAATACCAAATGCTGAACTTGGCAGATATGGCAGCAGCAGAGAAACATTTTGCCCACTGACATGGCATGTTATCAAAAATCAAACAAGAAACAGATTTACAAGACTGTTCTCCCATCCAGTTTTAACAGAGAAGAATCACATCCCCTGAAGATGTGTCCTGTCACATCTGAAGAGAACTAGCTTGGACATCACATAATTCCATAGCAAATGACAAACAGCTCTGAGTTTCAGAAAGACCTGAGTTTTGTATAACTAAACTCCAAAATTAACCAAGAAGAACAATAAAATATCACCAAGATGCTAAGCTTTTTACAGATTTTGTATTAAACTGTCAACTAATCAGTTGATAATTTATTTATTTTTTTCTAGGAGCAAAGCTAACATTTATTATAACAGCAAGTTAAAGACCAAGGAAAGGCTAGGAAAGGTGACTGTAATGTTTGCAGTCACAAAACTCCAAGATTTAGCATATACTAACAAATCTGTAACCAAGTATTCGGTTATATATTAAGCATCTTAAACAAGTTCTTTGAAAGCTCTGCCTTTTCTAGTGACTGAAGAGTAGTTCAACACTGTTTAACAGAACAGACATCTCATTTATCAGCAATTATTCTGAAAGTACATCTGCCTACCTACTGAGTAGCGCATCACTGAGAGCTGCTCGTTGCCATCAGTGTGTATTGAAACCAGATCCCTCGTTTCTGCATCCAAAACAAACCACCTAGAGAGAGGAGAATTCCAATGAGTATCACTTCCACTAAACAAAAAAGCAAGCAAAAAAGCAATAATCTCTGCCTGCCTTCATCTTCTCATGCTAGACCCTCAAGAGCAGCACACTGAACACCTGTTTTTAATGGAATGTTTTTCTGGTCCACAAAGCCATACAAGATTCTCAGAAGAATCTAAAAAAGATTCTAAATACAGCCCAATTTTTCACTCCCTCCCATGAACACTGTAGTAATCACCAACATGTCTACTGCATTATAAACATGCCACCAGATAGCTAATATGACTCCATCTTATCGCCCTGAAGCATTAAGGCTACAGCAGAATTTTAATCTATTACTTCTTCCCCATTTCAAAGGGCAGCTCTGATGTAAAAACTGATGTTTACATTTGCATGAAGTTAAAAAAAATAAATAAAAGCAGAAGTAGCAGGAGAGAGTGGAAAACATTTCCATACTAATTTAAACAAAAAGTATATTCTACTTGGTATTGTCTCCTCTGTCTCTGACACTTCTATGAAGAATTTTATCAAACTAAGATGGAATAACCATTTACTGAAATTTGATGGTTCATAACATGGCTTTTAAAAATTATTTCCTGCTTGGATTATTTACAACTAAGGTAATTAATTGCATTTTTTATTATATAAGGGTAACTTTTAACCTGCTGTGTTAGTTATAATGCATATGTAAAAAGCTCAGTGGCCCATTTACCAAAACGGCCACTGACAGCAAGACAGTCAAGATGGGCAGAATCTCAGCATTTCTGCAACAGTTCTGGTGCCCACCTAACTCCTAAATACAGTGAATAGTAACAAAACAAAGACAGTGAACATGGTTAAATACATTAAAGCTATACTCAGAACTTTATTTCTTTGCTCTGAACTTCTCACCTCACAACTGTGTGCATATGCCACAGCTGGGTTTCCGTCGCTAGTGGAAGTGAGTGGCAATTGCATCCACTGTCTCACAGTGACCTTGCTGGAACACCATGACAGCTAGGACCATTTATTCCATAACAAGCTTATGTAACCTAAAGTAAACTCCAGGAACAACCACGCACATCGCTATGGATGGAGATTCTAGCTCTCGTTGATCTAGTGTCCGGCAGTTAAGGTATCTGGAAAGTGGCCTGGTCCCAGTGGCTTACAACCAGCTTGTGGTTAGAGAACCACATAAAAGAAATTAAACAACATACACGTAAAAATCCCCAGCCCCACACGGCATGAAATGCTGAATAATCTGTGTGCAAAACAGATGAAAACCAGCTAATATGTTTGCACTGGACAGCAGTACAAACCACACACAGTTTCTCTGTTGTAATTCCCTGCTGAAAGCGGACTTTTTATTTCTTCCAATCTACACAAAGAAGCTTTTTGCAGGTTCTCTGAATACATTAAGAGTTCTAAGCTGCTACTTTGCTACTTAGTTCAAACTATGCCCCCCTTCAGCCCTGCCAAATGTTTCACTAAAATGTTACCTGGTTGATAAACTCTACAGAATCACAAAATGGTTTGGGTCAGAAGGGACCTTTAAAGATCATCTAGTTCCAACCCCCCTACCATGGGCTGGGACACCTCCCACTAGACCAAGTTGCTCTAAGCCCCATCCAACCTGGCCTTGAACACTTCCAGGGGTGGGGCACCCAAAACTTCCATGGGCAACCTGTGCCATTGTCTCACCACTCTCACAGGAAAGAGCTTCTTCCTGATGCCCAACCTAAATCTACCCTCTTTAATCTAACAACCATTCCCCTTTGTCCTCTTGCTACAAGTCCCTCTCCAGCTTTCCTATAGCCCATTCAGTTACCAGAAGGCCACTATAAGGTCTCACTTTGAGCCATCTCTTCTCCGGGCTGAAGAACCCCAAATCTTTCAGCCTTTGTAGGAGAGGTGCTCTAGCCCTCTGATCTTCTTTGTGTACCTCTCTCTGGACTTGCTCCAAGAGCTCCATGTTTTTCTTGTGCTGGGTGGCCCAGCACTGGATGCAGTGCTTGAGGTGAGGTCTCACAAGAACAGAGGGGGAGAATCTCCTCCCTTGACCTGCTGGCCACAATTCTTTTGATGCAGCCTGGGACATGGTTGGCTTTCTGGGCTGTAAGCACATGTTGTCAACTCATGCTATGCTTCTCATCAACCAACACCACCAAGTTATTCTCCTCAGGACTGTTCTCCATCCATTCTCTGCCCAGCCCGTGTTTGTGCTTGGGATTGCCCTGACTCGTGCAGGACCTTGCACTTGGTCTCACTGAACTTCATATAGTTTGCACAGGCCCACCTCTGACGCCTGTCAAGGTCTGACAAGGATGTAGACATTAAAGAACCAACCAAAATTAATTTTAAAAAGCCCAAAGATCCAAAGCCATAATAGGGTTTGGCAGGGGGAGAGCGAGAGGGCATCTATGCCATTTTGCCACCATAGAAAGAAAAACAATCACTCCATCATGACAATAAAACTGCTCTAAAAGTACACCCTGATGGAACAACAAGACAAGAGTGAAGAACATGCAGGGTGGCATCAATGAGTTGAAGAAAACTGGTTTTCAGGCCACACAGGAAGCTGGTCTGAAAGCCACTGCCCCACTGTTTCATTTTTATGTGTGTTTTCCTGAATCCAGACCAGGGTGGAAGCTCCTCACAGCTTTAAGCCCAGGTAGGCAAAACACCTCTTGTGCATACTCAGCAAAACAGGAGATAGGAAGACCTTTTGCCAGAAAACTTGGGCACTGTACAGTAAAATCTATTTATCTAGCAAGATGACACAGCACGATGCCTGTTTGTTTATCCTGAGCAGCGTAACTGCAGTGCTTGGGTATAAAAACTTCTGATGAGCACAGTAGCAACCAAAAGCAGCCTTCTTCCTCCACAAAGAGAATGGTTACCCCCATGTTCTCCCTCACAGGTGACCATGCTGCAGAGAGCTTCTTCAAGACAGCCAAAGGGAAACCTGAGCCATCTATGTCCCAAAATACACAACTAGGATGATGCTGCAGCAGAAACATGCTTCTTGAAGCTGGTCCTGAGACTGGCTCTTTGGGTTGGTCCTTTGAGTCTGTTCCCTGAACCAGGTCATCCTCCAGGTAATATTATTTAAAAATAAAAATATCCAATCTAAACTGCAACCAGAAAAACACAAAACCCCATCATCTTCTTTCTTTCATCATCTGAAAGCACAGAGGTGATATTGTAATGCTACCAACGCAAAACTGCTGGTGCTCTCACACATGCACATTGAACTTCATTTGGCAGCAGGGACAGCATTCAGTGACACCAGCCCTTCTCCAAAAATTGTACTGAACAGGAGTTCTTAGGAGCAATCTTAGCTGACTGAGGAAACAGTATGCTGTGACAATTTTGGTACTAATTTAAGAAAGCTAAGCGTAGGTCACATTTTAGTTCAGCTGTTTCTTAACGCTTCCACAAGCCAGTCTCCATGAAGGAGGTCTCCAGTCTAGCAGCTACGGCAGTTCATTGGCATGCCTCACACAGGCCTTTCTCATGAGCAGCTCTGGTCTACCTTGAGATTATGATGATTGGATCCATAGACTGGATGAAATAAATGGATGAGTGGTACCACAGTTGTAAGACAGTAGCTCTTTTGATTTGTCTGGGTTTTATTGACTTTCTCCCAATTATTAATGAGGATAATATGTTTGTGAGTTAACGTAAACAAAAGAGAACTTTTGCCATTCTTGTCTTAATTTTCTTAAAAAAAATACTAATAACTAAAAAAACAGCCCCTCCCTCCCCCTTAAACTACTCTCTTTTGGAAAACAAATTCTGATCCCTGACAGACATTTATTACTGATAATTCACAGCTGTGAATACTGAATTTTTCTGATTAAAACACCAGGGAAATGGTATCCCAAAGCAGTCATTTATTTTTGCACTTACACTTGCATTTCCCTCATTTAGTTAATACTGAACGTTAAATCTGCAAAGTATTAATCAGAATAAAGAAATCAACCCATCTTACGAGATGGTTCCCTGGGTTATTTAGGCTTCTTCATCTTAATATCACAACTGGTGATGAACAGGTATGAATCTCAACAGCAGTATTGACTGATTTATCTCCTTGGGGCTTTGGCTTATGCTGGTCTTGTCCTCCAGCCTTTAGTTTTCTTGAAAATATTCATTTTTTTGAAAGAGTCTTTTTTCTTCTGCAGTGCCTAGCACTCAAGATGTTCTAAATAATTAGTTACAGAAAGTCACTTCCCTGCAAATAATATGACTGGCAGCATGGCAAAATGATCTGCATAGTGCCTTGGAAAACACACTTTTTTTCGTAGGATTTCTGATTGCCAGCCCTTTTTAGCTTTTCAGCTGTGCTTTTTCAGCAAACAGCAGGATCCACAAAAAGTTTTAGTTCTCTTTAAAGAAGGCTTAATCACAGACAATCGATGATCAGGCACTGATATAAGTGGTTAACAAAACCTGCAGCAGACCACTTCCAGACAGCCCAAAAAGTGAAATGATACTGAGATACTTCTCATGGGAAGTTGTATTTGAAAAGTACACCAAAAACATGATGTGTTTGCTTGATAAAAACACACCACTGAGCAACAACCAAAAAGAATGGGAAGAGAGGTAGAAAATCCAGTTTTCTTCAGATGTCAGAATTTTAATCATCAAACCCAACTTTCTTAATGCTCCATTCCCTACCCCTATCTTATTGACCTCTGCACTGGAAGCAGAAAACACTAGAACAACAATAGTCACATCCAAGGTTTATCAAATTCTAAACAGATTAGACTAATTTAGTATTGGCTTTATGCATTTTGGGCTATGAATCAAGTAAGTTATTAAATATCTTGTCAAGGGCCTGAAACTATTTTCTCTCATACATTAATCAAGATACATCACGCAGCCCTCATTCCTTGGGAAGTAACTCCCTTGGACTGGATTATCTGGCTCAGAAAACACAGTGTAATGCTGCTGGTTAGGCAGTAAATTTAAAACTGTTCTGTTTATCTTGATTCACAACTCCATTTATTTCTCATACACTTGTACACTCAGCAGGCCTCATTTCAATTCAATTTCATTTGTATATATCAAACCTATCAATGAGTCATGCAATTTCAGAATGCAATGAAATATAATATAACTGCTCAGTTCCAAGAACAGTGAAAAAAACCCCAACAAAACAAAACAAAACAAAAAAACCCCTAAGGCCAGCATCATAAATTTATCTAACATGGTATGACCCAGTTACCTCAAGTAATTAAAAAAACAAAAATCTGTTGCATGTGACTCTTTTCCTGGGAGATGATACTAAGCCAGAGTTCGGATATGAATTTAACATTTTTCCACCACTAGAAGCCTGAGTTAAAGCATTTGGCTTGTGTTTTGATAGCTTTCAAACAAGCAACCATTTTAAGGATGAATGTGAAGTGCTCAACATTGCTTTAATACAGCAATGTGCCAGGTTGAACTGTCTTACATAAAAATCAAAATATTAGCCAGTTAACTTGCCTTTCTGTGTCTATTTAGAAGGTTGCCAGTGCATTTGATTTGGAAAAGAGAAAGATACATCTATTACAAACTAATGTCACACGCAATATATATAAAATATATGATACTTGCAAAAGCCAATGTGCAGTGCTCATAGAAACCCTCACAAAAAATAGTGTAAAAAACCCAAACAATCATGAAAGAGTGGTTAAAAAAACAAAACAGCCTAACAACAGTCAAAGAATACTTTCTGTCTTCATGTAACTCACTCTAAGGGAGATCCGTCCCCTTTCCCCAATTTTTTTAAGCTACTTAACTTCAGGCAAAAAGAATAACAAACAAATGATAAATAAATTCCAATATATAAGATGTCTAGTATCAAATGGTCTCCTTTAAACTTTCAAAATTCAATCAAAAAGTATTTACCTGCCCGAGTGCGTTCCTATGGCAACCACTGCTCCACTGGGATGGAAGTCAGCACAGTGCCCTGGTTCCTGAATGGAGAGGTACAGACATGTCATTCACCCGGCTGCTTCCTTAGGGTCAAACATCTTTCCTTGTACCAAAGCTACTCTAAAAGCCTGAGGTGAACTCACACAGTGAAAAACTAATTAGTTAGCAGCATGCTTACAACCATCCAATGGATTTTCTTTTAATTTTTCAGGGACAGGGATGACATGATGATCTTGCAAGGAAAAGGCCTACATTGCTCTGTAAAAGGATGCTTCTAATTGGATAGCAGGAGAGAATCAGCCAGAATAGGTAATGAACAATTACAGTATGGTAGGATTTCTCAAGCCAAAACTGTCCACATTTGTATGATACCCTCCTTGAACTGTCTGAATAACTGGGAAAAAGAACAACAGCACTGAGTTTAACTTGACTTGCATTGTTAGAATGGCATCAGACAATGGTAACCAGATTACAGCCTATACAATACCTGATTAGCCAGGTTAAGTTTACCAAAGCTCCCAAAGAGCTGGTTTTAATGCCATAATTACAGAATTTCTGCTTCTTTTGAATCACATGGGACAAGAGTGTTTTAGAAAATCAGTGCTTTTTCCTGTTTTCCCACTTTATATATAATGTTAAAGGGTTGACATACATCTAGCAGCCTGGTCCATTCCAGTGTGTGGTCCACAGAGTTCCACATACAGACTTGCCTATCTTGGGCACACGTTAAAAATAAGTTTTTGAAAGGATGGGATGCCAGTCCCCAGAGTTCATCTGTATGACCCTGGAGAGAAAACACACATGATTTAACAATGAATAAAGACTCTCTTCAAATAACACACCAGAGGCAAAGTCTTCACATTTTTGGGTTGAATTTAAAGAAGTTGTGCTTACCTGTACCTCTACTATGAAACCATCATTAAATGTTCCCCGCAAAACAAAGTTTCGTGAAGTACCCACTAAAAACTGATCTGCTTTTCCTTCTGCTACTGCTCTGATTGTTCCATACTGGTCAGGAACCTAGGAAAAGAAACACCTGTAAAGTCCCAACACGCTTCTTGATAGGTGCTTATATGTGGAGGCTAAAAATAGTGCACAATGACAGTACCAGAACTGCAGTTCCCCAGTAAAAAGGAATAATTATGCACACACTGGATCAGGACTTCACTCAAAATTCACAACCACAATGTTTTCATTTTAATAAGTCTTAGTTGAAAAAAAAAACCCAAATTAAATTACATGAATTTTTAAGCATCAAATACACTAGAAAAATGCACTCCACAACCTTACAACTCAGCATATAAGGACAGGAATGATACATAGTTACTTTTTTTTTGTTTCAAAACACATTGTGAAAATTAAGAAAATGTTGTAGCACACAGTAAATGCTTCCTGATTCTCTTAATGCTTCCTGATCAGCCTTAAGTAAATGTTCATATGCCTTATGTCAGCAACAACTCCAAATTTTATTGTTCACTGCATGCTTGAATTCTAATACACTGCTTTATTTCACAGTATGCAGGTGTTTGGTTTTCTAAATGTTATATCTTTGGAAAACACACTAACTTTAATATTAGCTACATGAGATAGAAAATCAATGCAATAATTCAGAAAGGCGTGTGCCAGGGTTCTGGCAATATTTCTCAAAACAAAAAATTAGCTTAAATACAACATTATTAACAAAAGGAAAACAGAGACACTAATATGACTAGTCTTAATTAAGCCTCAGAGTTATACATGATGTCAATGCTTACTTATTCTCAGACATGTTTTCTTAAGGCCAATTATTAGATTCAAGGTAATGACTATACATGTTAAGGGAAAAATGCTGCTAAAAATGGACACTAGGTAAGTGGAGTAAAGTATTATTAGAAGAACTGTTTGAGTACTACGTATTATTTCAAGAAGTCAACTTATTTCAGGGGAAAAAAACAGTATTTTAAAATCCACAATGTATCATTTTTTCCAGTTCATCTCCACTTATCTAAAATTGCCATGTAGCCAAATCACAAAGACATACATATTCAATAAACACCTGTTATAAGATAAAGCTAAAACAAGATTCTCAACATAGCTCATTAAGTCCCAGAGAACAACCGTATGTACCACGTCAATTGTTTGCCTTATGTAAAAAATTCTATTAAGAGTCCTCAAATCCTAGTAACATTGTCTTTCCCCAGACAAAAACACAGGCAATACTGAAGAATATCCTCAAAAAAGGGAGCCTTTTACAGGCTCATTTATAGGGTGAGAATGTAAACAATTTGTCATCCACTCAGGAAGACAGTAACCAGAAGATATTCTATCATCCTAACTACAGATCCTCCAAAGGGCAAAGAGGACTTTGTCTTGCTAGTCAATACTTTGCTCACAGTAATTTACTTGTCTCTTTCTTACCTCAATTTCCCTTTCAGGATTCAAATCATGATCCCACAGGATGATCTTTCGGTCTTTCCCACCTCCAGTTAGCAGCATCCCATTCCTCATTTGACACAGTGTGAACACACTGCCATCGTGAGCTTTGATTTGTTTGCTTATCTGATACACTCCTACATGCACACACAAAAAAATAAATAAGGAACACCACTTGTTTTTTCACCTGGGGTTGACAAGAAGCTGTTTCTTTTGGCAGAAGAATAAAGTAGCAGTGTAGAATAAATAATTACATTTGGACTGTCAGGCTATTAGGATTACATTAGTATTGCAAACACAAGGTGGTAGTGTTTTCTTACAGGATGATAAAAAAAAGGCTGCCTTTCTCAATAGAAATTTTTTTTTGAGATTGATTGCTCTACAACTTCTGAAAACAACAAGAACTATTTGCCAAATACAAGAGAAACCTTCCTTCACAGCTAATAAATATTATCAAGTAATTATCAGAAAAAGAATTGAAAGATACTTTATGAAAAGAAACTCAAAGACTTGCTGTCTATAGTCTTATGGGAATAAAAAATGAATTATTTATAGCAAAGTTTCCAGGATGCATGAACCTAGTATCTAATGCTGGATGTTGCCTCACTTAAAAATAGCACAACCAGCATTTGGCATCTATCAATATAGCAGCCTACCCAAAGGAAAACCCTATGAAGAATAAAAGAGATGAGAAAATTAAACAACAAAGACAGCAAAGGAAGTCTTTTGCATCCTCTTCAGATCTTCGTTTCAAAAGAACTGCTGTAGGAAAAAAGCAAGACTGCTGCTTTGAGACTTGTGTATTTTCAAACAGCAATCACAAAAACAGCCTAAAACACCACCAAAATAAATACTAGCTTAACTTCACTGACAGCCTATGGCTCAAGTCTGTTCCAGTCAACATGCTCTCACACTGTGAAAAAGATTTTAAGCAAGTCCTGTGACCAATCTAATGTCAAAAAACAACTGAAAAATCCCATATTTAGTTAAGTCAATGTAAATAAATGTTCTATTTGATATCTTTTAAGGTTATACTGGGAAAAAGTTATTTTTGCACAAGAACTTTAATACTGAACATTAGATAAGTTGTAAAATTACTTTTCCATAGCAGTTAGCTTGAATGAGAAGATTTACCTACAAAAACAGACATACCTTTGAAAATTTACTTTTTACATGAATGTTTTCCTGGCATACCATTTTAGACCAGAGCGTTTGAAATAGCTGCCAAGTAAAATAAATTATCCTTGAATTTATAAGTTACCTTAGGGCTTAACTGTGCCAGGTCTGCATATGCTGGGTAACAAATAATTTTCCCTTCTTTTTTACAAAAGTTTTCTCCTAAAGAGTAAGTTTAACACAAATTACAAAGAAAATAAGTTTTACAGTATATTTTACAGCCAAGACTGGAATATCTACTGAATCAGATACTGTTATTTGCATAACTGGTATAACTATGCTTTTTTCTTTTTTTACTTCACATATGAGTGCTACTAACATCAGCTTCAAACGCTTACTGGTATTCCTCTGAAACTGAGCATGGAACAGCATAAACCTTAAGAGGCAAAAGTAGCTTGCAAAATCCTCAAAGCAATCCTACAGCCTTTTTCAAATGACAGGATGAAAGGAAAGCTGATTAACTACACATTTTTTAAACGCAAAACATTTTGATAACGTAGTTTTCATTCACTTCAGGTACGGTCTTAATTATTCAGATTGCTATTCAGTCAGCATGCGACTTGAAGTACCACCAAGAAGCAAACAACCTTAGTTGGGCCTTTTTCCCTGTTCCTTTTCTAATGCAATCCTTTATGTTTCTCTTCTACAAACTATATAAAAACTGTGATTAACTATGAATGTATCTTACCTTTAGGTCCTTTTCCTGAAGTTGATTCTACAGTAGTTTTGCCCCATATAAGTATTATCCCACCTGAGTCTCCAGTGAGCACATCACCATTTCCCAAAAAAGCCAAGCACTGAACAAATTTGGGTTTTTCATATTTCTGAAACAAAATGAGCAAAAGAAAGGGATAACTGCTTGTATTTTTACGTAATTAGTATCATGTATCCACACCCATAGACCCTGAATACATTTAATCAGAATTTTTTAACCTTCGTTGTTTGTTTACCTCTCTGCTCAAACAGTACATGGTAAAAAGAGAGCAAACTTACAGAAAACATGAGCAGATCATTCCACTGATTTAAAAGTAACTTGATATCAAGACATTTCTTACCCCAAATATCCCTTGCTTCCTTGATAATGAATTGCCACTCCAGGTCCAGAAAAATATATGAGATTTTCCACATGTTATTATGGTATTTGCATCAGTTGGATGGAATTCTACAGCAAGAACAACTTCATTTGTAGTCTGAAATTATAATTGAAATAATATTTATTCATGGAGCACTAACTACTAAAAATACATGTGGAATCCCAAGTTTCAGAATACAGATACGAGGAACTACACAGCTCATTGTATGCTTGAAAGAATCCGCAAGTGTTCCGTTTTAAATCAACTGCCTGAATAATTGCACATACCATTTCATATATATATATTGATATTTTTACACTCATAGGAGATCTTTATAAAACTTCAGTAGAAGTCAGGGTTTTACATTCACTTTTAAAATCATAACAGCTTCTGCTCAGGAGTAGCTAAGAGTTCTGCCATGGAAAGTGAAAGATGTGTAAAGGCCACTTACTTGGGTTGAAAACCCTCCTTAGTTTTTACACAGACCAGTCTGCTATTCTGGATAACAAAATGTGACAGAAGCAAGTGAGACAATGGTAACATAGTAGGATTATATCCACCATTCTTTTTCCTCTGCTTTCCTCCTCACGAAGAAGAAAAAAAGAAGCCTTCAAAACTCAAAACTCTGAAACACAGGGTCCCACATTTGTATTTTTACTGGCTGCATATACTGTCACTGGATTACTTACACTTCAGTGAGTATTTTATCCTACACCAATAGGATTTTACAAACATAACAAGCTGATTGGTCATTTATCTAACTTCTAATGTATATTCAACCAAACTGCCTTTGAAGACAATCTGCCGGAGGCAAGGACTCCATGAAACACTTAAGTAAATGCATCAATGCATTTACTTCTGTGGGATTTAAGCTCATACTTTAAAGGAACATACATAAAAGTGCTGCTGAATCAGAACCCGTGGGAGTATCCTTTCCCACTCCACCATTTTTTGTTCACTTTAGGAAAACAACCTTCTTAAGTTTCGTTTCTTGTTAATGGCCGTATTTATTGAATTATGCTTTTCACACACAGTTTCCTCTGCATGTGCGGATCTGCTACATGCACAAAGAATTTGTAAAGTAAGGACTGAAAAATGTCATCAAGTTCAGATGGGAAGAGGTTTTGCACCCTAGTTCAAAGGATGGAACTCTGCTCCCAGTATCTATTGTGGAAGGTGGTGAAGATACTGCAAGATCAAGCCCTAAATATGAGTAAGTACTGAAGGGCTAGCTGTTCCTGACAATTTGTTTTTAGCCAATTCTGAAATACCATGGAACTCTCTGGGGGGTGAATACAGTCAAAACACAATAGCAATAAAATGTGAAATGCAAGGCTTATGCCAAATAGCTTTACAGTAATATAAGAAATAAAATAAAAATACGGACCTAGAATTATATTAAAACTTACAGAATCGAATATAATTAGTACTGGCCAAAATAAATTTTTTTTAAGGGTAAAACCAAGCTGATTCTATGATCTCAAATTGCAAGTTTGTAACCACATAGACATATATGTCTGTAGAGTATCCCACTTGTTGACCCATGATTAAAGAGAACTATAAAATACTCAGTTCCACATCCATTCCATATACATTACACGAAAACCAAGTGCTTACATTAACATCTCTGAACTCTTCTCATGGATCAGAAATTTAGGCTATGAAAGATAGAGGTAGGCAGGCAAGACTGCAATCTACAAAAGTACTAATGGACTTCAATGAGAAGAGACACATGTACCAAGAATCAATGTATGGAGCTTGATTCATACAAAAACGAAAATAAAGAATTACTAAAAATGTAACTTAAAAAAAAAAAAACAACAAACAACTAGAGATCGAATAATCACTTCAGTTTCTTAAAGTTCCCCAGGATTTTTAATTAGGAAAATATCAGAGAAATTGATTGGCTTTCAGTTATGAGTAAAATATCATTATAAGCACTCAAATATTGAAAATTCTTCCAATATACAAGTTGAGAATACATTTCTTTTGTGCCCTTACACGTCCGCAGCATTACACCATTGCAGTTTCCAAGTTAGATTAAATGCGTCTCATAAACTGCTGTATTTATGGGAATAAAACCGCTTGTATTTCAGAATATTAATTTGTGCAATATTTACCTTTATTTCTGCTATTTTTGATTTCCTCTGCCAATCCCATACAGTAAGCATATGCTCATTAGAGTCATCAACTACACACAAATGAGTACCAGAATCCTACAGGAAAAAGAAAAAATAAGAAGTGTTGTACTATCATACTGTATTTAGAAACAGGACAGGAGAGTAGTATATTAAAAACCACAAAAGTACAAACTTAAATTAATCAAGTCCTTTTTAAGCAAATTTAAGCTCAATATATCTGTTTTCTTTTCTCTTACAGATGGACAGATAAAATCTGGGACTTCATTTGGGAATAAGGATAAACTCACAAAAATGACTGTGCTTCAAATAATATTCTAGGAAAGCTTTAACAGCTTTAACAGCATCTTACCAAATCTACCCCTTTCAGTTTGTTTTTTTGGTGTTGGTTTTTTTTTTGTGGGCATTTTTGATTGATTTTTTTTCCTTGTTTGCAATATCATGCTAATCGCAAAGAGGTTCTTCCCTTTTTCTATTCTGCAAATAGGCTGTTTTTTTCCTCAGGTCTCAGAGCACGGACACACAGCTCCACTTGTGTTTCTTTCTTAAATGCAAAAAATTCCTTAGTGTTTTCTTTATTTTGTTTTTTAAAATGATGTAACATGTATTTATTAATCTTGAAATATATATATGTCTGAGTATAAAGTTGTATTAGAGCGACAGGCATGACAGTATTTCACAGTATTCGCTTTTATTTATGCTACTCTCTATTTGTGTTTTTAAAAAAATAAATTTTTTATTTACTGAAAGACAAAAGCTAGAGGAAACTAACTTAACAACACTTCAATGTGTACGTATTTATTTCAGATAGGTCACCCAGAAAGACTGTTACATCTCCATCCTTGAAAATACTCAAAACCTACTTGGACCAGAGCCCTGAGCAGCCTGCTCTGGCTGAGCCTGCTGTGAGCAGGACAGTGGATGAGCTGATCTCCAAATCTCCCTTCTCACCTCAGCTGTCCTGTGAATCCCCTCCTCTTTTAGCAAAATACAGTAGATGTTCTTTTTCTGAATATTTTATATGTACTAATTCTTCTTGCTGGGATGCAAGAATCACAGCCTGGGTTTTCAGGAGGCCTGATATGTATTAGTCCTTTGGCAAAAGTACAAAGGCAGCTTAAGGATTAAAATATATACATATTTTACACAAAAATAAACTCATTGCCAATTTTGAAATAAGACATTTATAAATGCTAAGTAGTTCACCTCCATTTGCTACTGATTTTTCTGATAAATCCTGTGACCCCAATACCAAGATGTTTTTTTAAGGTGTTTTTTTTCTTACATGTAAAAGTAAAGGCACAAACTGAACAACTTATTCTACAGGAAAAAAATAGTACAATATAATTATTTATTTTTTTTAATTTCCTGTTGGTGGATAAAAAACCCCTTACCCCAGCTGTGCAAGAAGAAAAGTTACCCTATCAGAACTCACTATAATTTGGTTTTCATGAACGTCACTAACAAACTTGCTTTTAACACACAAAACAAAAACCCAAGCCCCTCATAAAGAAAACCAAACCACCAAACCCAGCACAGACTTCAATTTCTAGGTAAGGCTTTTCTCGCCTGCTGTTTATTCACTGTGCTAGTTTGTTACCACAATTACATATGCAATTTCCTGTTTTACCAGCCAGCTCGCTGTCCGCTGTTTTTATAAAGCACACATAAGCTTTACTGACACACTTTTAGTACCAAAACAGATCAGCTAGAAAACTACCTGCAAAAAATCTCCAGAGATCTCCTTCCCATTTTAGCATCGGATCCCTCATTCAACACCCCAAACGATCACGCCCATCTTACCGCCTTTGAGAAGTCCAAACACCCCACTCCTCGTTCGAAAGTCCCGAGGCCGATAACCTGCAGCGTCACCAGGCTCACCGAGTCCCAAACCCTAACGTGGGGCTGCAGAGGCTGCGTGAAAAAGCAACGGGACAAACAGCGTCATCAACAGTGAAAGCAGCATCACGTGCAGGTGTCAAGGTTTGCTAAGCAGGGGCTACCTGATTTACAAAAAACTGCAGATTGAAATGCAGGATGACCTGTGCTAAAGATGCCACTGAGTGCTATCTTGAAGCTCAAAAGGTGAGAGTCAAGACAATCTTGCTCCCTGTGTCTGGGCTACAAACATGGCAGTGGTGCTGTTGAGGCTAGAAATCAGGTATGGTGGCATTTGGTAGTTGTGAAAATAAACCTTTTGCCCCATTTAAGTAACTGAACAAATAATGGAAGCGTCATCTTGCATTTCAGACCCCAGACCTAGCAATCTTGTACAACAACTGAAAATAATTATCAAACTTCAGGGTTTTTTTAATACATAAAATAGGAAAAAACACCCCAACACCCTGGTGCACCAAGTCCCCTAACCATCACCAACCACTCAGTTAAAATCTCCATGGTTATATTGCACACAAACACTATTCCCAAACCAGCTCATCTTCACAAATGTGAAACAATCACAAATACAGTGGAAATTGAGTTGGCTTAAGGCCAGCATTCACCAAAGAAAGTGATGACAAATCATTCCACTGATGAAAAAACAAACCACAAACCAACCAGCCCTAACAAGACAGTCAAATACTCAGTGGAAATCCTAACAGTGTCTAATACAAAAAAACACACATCAATTTCTTACAAAATTTAAGAAATTAATTTGGACATCTGAATAAGGGTTATATTTAACGTGTTTCTACACCTCATAGTTATCTTCCCCCCCCCTCTTTTTTTTCCTCTGTCTGCAACTTCATGAGGATAACCCAATTATTCCAATTCTGACAGTTCACCAATAGCCAGGGACAAGAGCATTTAAATGCTCTTTTGTAGGAAAGCTCGACACACCTTTCATGAATTCTCAAAAGTTGGTTGCCTATTTCATTAAGCTTTAAGAGTACAAAGACCCACAGAACTGGGGACTTGCTTTCCACTGACTCCACTTACTGAAAGAAATGAGACAGAAGTGATGTGGACTTATACATGAATTACAAGCTTCACATTTGCTTGCAGAATTAAAATTGAGTTCCTGTATCACAAATATAGGACTTTATGAGCTTCTGCTCTTTTTGATTTATGGCTGAATGATTAGTTGTTACTGTTGTTTGCTAAAGATATAGGCTGTTACCTTAGAAACAGCAAAATATCTCAGTAAATGCAGTGCATAAAATAAACTGCAAACAGAAGGTCACAGTGAGAATCAAAAAAAAACCCAACACTTTTTCCTAATTTTGAAAACAAGATACTACTGCTCAACAGCTCTATTACTTACCCTTCCATCTTTATCCACTCCAGCTAACTGTCCTGTTGCAATTCTAATTTTGTCTGGATGAACTGCAAGACTAAGACAGACAGAAATATGACTTGCTTTTGCTGTCGTAGGTCTTCAAAACTGAGAGGTTTTTTTGTATTATTTTTTTTTTCCTCAACAGAAGCCCATGAAGACACTTATGATCCTAAATCCCACTTTTAATGAGACAGCTTGAATGTTTTTCATCAGACTATTTAATTACACACTGTACTGGTGGGTAGATGGATGCTGGCACACAACCAGCTCCACATGTGCTCTGACAAATCAAAGTATATAGCAGTATATAGTACTGTACTACTACTCCTGAAGCACTATATCAGGAGTCCACTGTAACAAAACATACATTGTTTCATGATGAACATCCTAACATGCAGTTATGTGCTATATTTATTGACACTAAATACAGATAACATGAACCTGGGGGGAAAAAAAAAAAGCTGAAAAGTTGGCTGCAGGCATGTGCACCCAGGAGTCAGGGATTATTGCCACTTGAAATGACTTACTGACGTAATTGTACTAATGAAGTTCTCCAGTACAGTGCACTACTAGTGTAAGAACAAACCTGCTTTTACTTATCACTTTTTGCTTTGGAGCTAATATGAAAAAACAGATTTCAGAGTGCACATCCTCTTAGTCCTTGTGATTTTTTGGACTGACCTTCTTTTTGGCTTTATTTGTAAAATTACAGAAGTGAAAAAAGCCCTTGAAACAGGAAAGGAGGAGCAGGGGGGGGCCTGAAGAGCTTAGAATGACGGACACCAAAATAATTTACAATTCAGTCTAGTTTTTTGAATGAAAGTGAAGAACATAAAATTGACAGCATTCCTCCCATGGGAAGCAATTACAGTTCTCAAAGCTCAGCCACGAGAAAAGAGGTTTAGATGGCAACTCTTCTCCATTCAGTTACAGTAGGGAGCTTACGTTCACAATTACATTATGTACACTGTTCTTCAGACCAACACTGTGAAGTCAGCAACTGCCTTTATACCCACAATGACATTGGCTCGGGCTTCCCTGATTCTCTGGTTTTGCAAATATCTTTCTGATTTCCCAGACCATCTTTCTAGTTGGATGGGGAATCCACCAAAACATGACAAAAATCGTTGCTCAGTTTTCCCTCTTGTTTTCTAACTCACCTTTAAGACTACACCTTTGCCATACTGCCTGTAAGTCACTGATACAGAATTTCAATTTCTGGGACATGTGTTTAGAATAATTTACACAAAGATCCTTTCTCTAATCTGGCACTCTTAGATTGGCTGCCTATCCTGTTTTACTTTTAAGCCAGAAACCCTAAGCTAGCATGGACTGCTCTGTCACTGTTCATTTGTGCAATGTCTACTACCGAGAAATCTACTGAGACTGATGAAAAAGAAAGTAACTACAATTATGATGACATTAATGAGCTCATATACACATACAGTAAGAGAGAATACAAAATCCATTTCTGCATTATTACACATATACTCACATGCAATTGTTATATACTAACCATTTAACGCAGTCTGTGTGACCCAAGTAGTGTCGCTGAGTTCTCTCCTCATAGTTAAATAGTACCACCACTGATGCTATGAAATATACAATTTCTCCCGTAGGAAGGAGGTAAACATTGGCTCGACAGTCTCTTCCACGATATCCATATCTACACATTTATTTTTTTTTAAGTCAAGGTTTTCATAACCATTACACATCAGAAAAAACAAACCAACACAACTAAACCTTTTAAAAATTATTATTATTATTTAAAAAACATTTCCTAAAGAGTTCTCATGTCAGCAAATGCTCTTTATGTTTTTCCTCTGGAACTAAGCACAATTTCAGCAACACAGTTTAAATAAACAAACAAAAACAAATCCCATGTAATTGGACTTCAAGAAATCAAATCCCCTAAAAAGTAACGTTCATTGCTGTTAAAAATCCAGTATTAAGGCACACTGAAGTAAAACCAACACAGTGGTGTCATTTTATATAAATCTCCGTGTGAAGTTTCATTAGGTAATAGCAGGACTTACTGTGCTGGCTTAACATTTCTACAGCAACTGAGCTGTGTCTGCACCCGGGCACCCAAGTATTTCTTCCATTTGGCCTTTTATAGCAAGTATGTGAAAATTCCTAATGTCCTTCAGAAGAAGGTAAGCTTCTGCATAGCAGCTGCCAAGTTCAGGAAATATCTATTTAGACTGTTTTAGAGGATTGCAAAACCAAACAAAACTCAAAAGGAACTGACAGTGAAAAATATTCTAGCCAAATCCACCCCAAGTATATAAAATGGGTAATTTCTGTAGGAAACTTGCATGACTTCTAAAGACATTCAAAAGTTTTACACACTGTGAACCAACCTTGGATAGCACTAATCAAATGTTATGACAACTTATTATTTCTTTGAATCAAGTGGAGTTTTCTTCACATAGCTATTCATGTGAGTGCCTGTATTTCAATTCCCAGGGTCCCTACATACGATTAACATCAAAATTCAGACTTTAACAGTACCTCTGTAGCGTCAAAAAAATACCATTTTTCTGTTATGTCCTGCATTTTAGAGAGCCCCCCATCTTCATGGCCAACTAGTACACCTGCAACAGCAAGGGTAATATGGGAAATACATTAAGCAATGCTAGCTAGAGGATTCTGAGCCTTAGGTCCTGGTCAATCAGGTATATAAAGGAAGTCAAAGACCCACATGGAGAAAGCTGGATGGATGAAGCTGACCCTTTCTCATACATGACAACAGGTGCATTAGGGAATATGCAAACTCTTATCTCTTACACTGACCACCACCACCACACCATTTCCAGTGCCATCATTTCCCAGCAAGCTATCTTTCCTCTTTTGCAGTCCCATCAAATCACAGCACTGCTATACCACAGAAACACTTGTAAGGTTAAACACATGCTGTAACTAAACAGCAGTTCGGAGAGGGACACTGCATTCAGTTATCAACTAGATCACCTAAAGAGTACAGAAAAGAAAATAGCTTTGTATCTTGCTGACTTCCTTTTATTATAGAAGAACTCTGGCTCCTCTGAAGCAGATATTATTGACTGGCTTGTTTCGTAAGTGATATGAAGAGAAATGCTGACACAACACAATGCAGAGGGCAGGAAAAAAGCACGCCTATTTCTCCTCCACCACTGTTTACTTTCCCACTGAATTCTCCTCTTTCTTCTTTTAAACACTGATGGAACAAAAAAGAAAAACTTCAGAGAGGCCTTTTATAAAAAAAACAAATCAAAACAACCAGACCACGAAACTTTCAAAAACGACAGGCTACAAACCAATGAAAATATTTTTTCTATCCTGTGGCATGAAGAACACTCTTCTAAACGCATTCTCAAAGGAGAAAGGCAGATCTTGTTAACCTGCTGTATACAATAGGGAGTGTATTGATAAGAACTTATTAAGATTGACATCTTTGAACATTCATCCTAGAAAAGTGTTAATGATTTACGCAAACATGCCTTTCCATAGCAGAATTCTACTATGCAGAGATGAGGCTAAATATTTTGGCACCCACCACTGAGCTCTGAATTCATGAGGCTGCATGAAATGGTCACATTTTCTCAGTCCATTCCTATCCTGTACCTCTCCTACACAATAAAGAGCAAATACATTTTCTAGGAGTGTGCTTTTTAGGAGCATATAAAGGAACAACCTGCTTTGTGGGAGAAATTTTTTGCTTCGTTCATTCTCCATCCCAGACTATCTTGAGAGAAAATGAGAAGGGTTGTTGCTCCACAGCAGTTCTTCCCTTCTCCACAGACTCAGAACAAAGGAGCAGATACACTAATACAATAATTGATTGTCTCTCTCTACAGAAAAAGGGGTGTCACAACTCTGACACCCAATTTTCACTGAACTTCAACACGAAGATTTCATTGAGACTGATATTTCAACTAGGGAAATTTGGAGATAGTTGTCTTCATATTGTGAATGTTTCTCACCAATTACAGAGACTGCTTTTTCATAACATTTGATATGCATAACAGCTTTTAATTTTGGTGCTGTTTTGCTTGTTTGTTTGTTTTTAATTGGCTAAGAATAGCAGTGGCCCTCATGAAAAGTGATACAGCAGAGCTCAACAGTATATTTACTGCTGACTTCAATTATTCTTAGAAAGAAGAGTATCAGTGCTAAATGTAATCTGTAAGACAGACTCACAAACACCCTCCAGAAATTGAGCTCCTATCCGTTGAGAAAAAGAGACTATAAAGTCTATAAAGGCTGTCAACAGCAGCCCTGATTGTGACCTCTGCAGCTGCTAAATAAGTCTATTTCGCTATTACTAGGAATGCCAGATACACTTTAACTAGTTCTGAAGTACACTAGGGAAGACTGCACTACAAAGTGGGGATACCCTAACTACATTATTAAATTTACAGGAAACCACTCAGAAACCAGACACAGTCAAGAGCTCAGACTTCCCAATGAGCTGCTTTACCTTGTCAAGCAGCTTAGGTCTTAGGTCTTTCTTCAATTGACAGTAATCTGCAGAGCAGACAAAAGCCAAGTGTGTTCTGTTGAACCTACAGTACTGGATATCAGTACCTGAATGCACCTGTAGGACACAGCTGATCTAAAAAGGACACCTCCCTCCCAAATCAAACAAACAAACGAAAACAAAGAAAGAGCCCAAACAAAAAACCCACACCAAGAACCCTTCTGTTCTTGACTTGAAGTTGTTTATAATTGATCGGCGTTTTCCAAAACAATAATATTGAAGGAAAGCCTAATTAACAATCATCCAGAGGGCAGAAGAATTAAAGGTGCTCAAAGCAACACTTCCAGATTGAACAGTTCAACACTCAGTTGAGCTTTCAGTTGCAGAAAACTGACATTACTAAAATACTCTGTGAATCAGTGTCCCCATGCCTTTTTATTAAGATGCACAGCCTTTGGTTTGCCATCATATTTGAAAATTACAGCTGGCTTGCAGATTTCTTTCCCTTGCTAAACCTGTGCTTGAAGTACAAGATCTGCAGCTGCTGTGTCCTCTTACCTCCAAAACTGAAGAATAATTATGCAACTTCATAGAGACCAATAAGCTCTACCACTATATCCAAAAGATATCCTACACTCTGAACTATGATGGCATTTCCATAAACAGCTTCCAAAAACATATGGACAGTGTGTGCAGACTAGATTTATTTATTTTTTTTTAACTTTTATTAGCCTTGAGAAGGAAACTGGTTTAACCTGAATTTAAGGTCCTTGGACATTAAATTAGGATGTCCACACTGGGATTTGCACGTACTTAACTTAGGGTGTGATTTCATGATCATTTTTCATCAGTCCAAACTCCTCACTGCTGCTGAAAAAGTAGATCTGATCTTCCTCTACTATATCAGTTCTAGCCCTTGGATGTTTGTAGGGCAAATCAAATTAATTAA
>NW_009954543.1:4321434-4380717 GCF_000747805.2 Chaetura pelagica
CCAGATCAGTGACTGACCCTTCACTCCACAGTCATTTGAATAACAGCATCAGCACTCAAGAGCTGTGACAGGAGGAAAGCTGGTAAGCACAGCTCTGCAAAGCATGGCTAAGAGCTCTGTTTTCCTTCCAGCCAGACTTTTAATCCAAAACTTTCCACCTTTATGGTCTGAACTTTCACAGTCTCACTGAAAAGTTCAGAGGGTATAAACTCCATAGCTGCTCCTCATAACCAAGTACTCAACATTATCCGTTTCAAATATGTATTAGTTAAGGCAGGAAAAACAATTTGTTTCCTAAAGCAAATAAAAAGGGGTGACTTAAAATATATATACACCATAGTCACTAACAGATATGCTGAGGTAGCTACAGGCAGCCTCTGCCAGTACATATCCTGCCATGTGACAGTGTTTCATCAACATTCCTAAAAATCTTCCTGCTTTCAGCAACATCAGAAGGATCAAACTTAAGAATATTACATCAACTCAAGTCCTGCCTACACTTGTTATTTTGCTGAAGTATTAAGAAACTTACTTCTAGTATCACAGCTTACTGGAAGAATCTTGAGAGATGAGGGGAGTGACAGGAAGACCCAAGTATGTGGCAAAAGCATGTCTCTTATAATTATCTTAATGTCTGATCTACTAAGCCTGGGGATTAACTGTCACCCACACATACTAAACTCCATTCTTCACATGATAAATGTATTTAATGCATACTATTCTCCAAGAACTGAAGCCCTTCCCTTCAGAGCTGAAACAAAAAAGTAGTGCAAAGAAGTCTGTGGACAGCTGCTTCTGCAATCCTCCCTCTGTAGGTAAGGACAGTGAGAAATTCTGAACCTCATTCCAGACCTTCCATAGCTCTAAAACTTTGTAAAAACGAATAGAGATTGACAAATAACAATGTTCCTGTATGCAAAGCCTTCGTTAGTGGACAGGCAGAGGGGGAGACTTTTGAAACTCAGTAACACTCTGAAGGCACTTATTTTCACACTAAAAATAAATTGCACTTAGTTCCAACAGCAAAACAAAGAAAAAGCACGGCTCTTCCATGTCTATGTACTTCGCAGGTTAAAGCTGTACTATAATGTAACTACAGACCATTTCAATTGTTAGTGGAATGGAACTTATTTCCCCACTTGAAAGCAATTTTAACCTCTAAACAGATAAGACACAAGGCCGGATTCTAAATGGGAAAAAAAAAAAAGGCAAGAAAAAAGGGAACCGCAAGTAGTTACTGATATCAAGGATACACCCACTCCAGTTTTAACTTCTCAGGAGGCAGCTCTGTCCTAATATCATCATAGTTTTCTACATCAGAAGGAATGAACATTGTGATTGGTCGACCCCGCATGAACATCTTGATATATTCTCCCTCTGTTGAAACAAAAAAGCGTTATTCATTGTATGACAAGTTTACACAAGAAACAAGCACAAAAGAAACCAGTAATAAGCACAGGGAAGCAAGTAACACTTAGAACAATTATTTTTGAAATGCAAGCTTAGTAAAGGCACAGATTTTAATTTTTTTCTTCAACAAAACACTAAAATAGACACACACACACAGTGTTAGTTGAATTTGTGATAGAACAGACTGAGCATATAACATTTTAGACATGCAAATTAAATAACAAAGGCAAGTTTCAAATTAAAATCTGAAACTGAATAAATAAGTGGTCACAGAATCACAGGATAAGGTATTTCACGTTGAAGGGGACCTCAGGAATTCTTTAGGTCCAACCTCTGATTCAAAGCAGGCTCAGCCATGAGGTCAAACTAGGTTGCTCAGAGTTTTGTCTATTCCAGTCTTGAAAGTCTCCAAGGATGAAGATGACTCAACTGCTTGGGATCTGGATGTCTAACAAAACTCCCAAGGGGCTTCCCCACAGAGCTGCTCCCTGTCCTCAGCCTGTGCCCTTGCTAGGGGCTCCTCTTTCCCGCAGGTGCAGGACTTGGCATTTGTCCTCACCTAATGTTGTGAGGTTCTTGCAGACCCATCCCTCCAACCTGCCTAGGTACCACCCCTGGTTGGCAGCTCTACCCTCCAGTACATCAATCAGGCCCCCTGGTTTGCTGTCATCTGCAGCTATGCCATGTTGCCTGCTCCAGATTATTGTTAAGAGAAGTCAAATAGAACAGGTCCAGGACAGACCCCTGCAGATGCCACTTGTTACTACTGGCCAGCAGGCAGAGTGTGACCCATTAACCTAGACTCTCTGAAGACAACCATCCAGCTGGCTGCCTACCCACCCAAACCGTAACAGCCCACCTAGGACACAAGAATAGTGCAGGAAAAATTGTCAAAAGCTTTGCTAAGGAATATAATCTGGAATTATATATCATCACAAACTAATATGCTAACCTGAATTATAAATTTATTGAAATAATTCTAACTGCATGCTATTGCATATTGCATCATATCCTGAATAATGGAAAGAAGCAACAGCTCCTAATGACTCCAGCTGTAACACTTTCTGTAGCTGTGACAAAACGCATGCACATTTCTGTTATGGTATCTGAGCACTTCACAGGCCTTTAAAAGTTTCTTTTAAAAGAACATGAGATTATTTTCCAACAGCGAAAAGTAGTTACAAAGTAACTTTGTGTCTTAGTCAAACACATAAGCTAGTCAGAGAAAGGTACCTCATCTAGATTTAAGGAACACATGATTGCAATTAATATATTCCATGCCTTACAGGAGGCTTCCTGTAGCACTACAAAAATAGTAATTTTCTAACTTCAGAAGACCAGAAAAGCCCTTGGAGACTTTTAAGAACATTTACACCCTGTCTGCAGATCAAAACGAGCACTGCAGTGCTGTTTCACTCTAGTTAAATCAGGCCTCAAAAACACAAGAATTAATGATGACATAGGAGCTGCATTTCAAAAAGCACTTACTATTCAAGTATTTCACATTAATAAAATGGTAAGTTTTTATCACTTTTCAACTTCTTCTGTAATTAATATCTATTTTTAATGTAACAAATATGACAAACCCAAAGTAATACAATATCCTACTGTGAATCTGTAACTCTGCTATTTTTTTGAGTATTGGATTTGAAAATCATGGCAGTCAAGGGGGAACTCAAGAGTTTCAAACCAAAATGTAAATAGTTGAGGACAGGAGCAGAAGAATAGCTGTGAATCAACAATACTGTATTAAGTAATCTCTAATAATATTTGCTGCAGCCAATATTGAGGTCTGAAATCAAGATCTTTAACCAATTATTTTTATATGTCTTTCAAAAGACAAACATGAAACAGGCTTCCCAAAAATGCCCAGGGAATGCTTGAAAATACTTCTCCAATTAAGTGTAATATTATTACTCAGACTGCAGTGTGCAATCCATGTTTTGTATTCCCTAAAATATCTACAATTGAAATGACAAGAAAATCAGACTTATTCCCACAGAACTATAGTTTAACAGCACAAGTCAAACTTGGAGATCTAAAAAGACAAGAGAAAGCAGGTAATTTCAGTGTCACCAGAAGTAATGTAGACTCCAAAACAGTCTCTGGCTTACAGAAGCATTTTACGAGATGCAAAGATCAAGAAATAACCCATTGTGAGCAAGACCAACCTTCAGCCAGGGTCTCTACCATTCTCTGATTTTAAAATACCCCTAGTACAAAGACTGCAGAAACATACTCTGTCTTACTGCAGTCAGAAGAGTGAAAGAGAACAAAACTGCAACTATTTCCATCCACCAGAGACATAAAGCAGTCCTGCACAATTTTTGGAAATAAATTCTTGACACTCAAGCTCTTTTTTCTACAGCTAGACAAGACAGAATACTGACAATCAACAGTTTAATGAAAAAAAAAAGTGGTTTAAACAATCTTTTAAATTACCAAACATTTCTGATCAAAGAGGATTTGATCAGAATTGGGCAAAATTCTGTGGAATACCACCTCAGTTCTACAAACACCAGAAAGCACAAGCTTTGAATACAACACGGATTATCTTGGAACAAGCCAGTGGCTTGGACAGCACTGACACATACAGGAAAAATCTATGGTGACCAAATCATATAATAAATCCACTAACTCCTAGCCAGAGAAAGAACTACCCATGAGCTCGCATGGTTTTAACATCACTTGTCACAGCACTGCTCAAACTTAACTAGGTCAATGAATCCATGTACCTGAGTGTAAGATCGTTAAAAGTATTCTCCTATGTGCATGGTACTCATTGAGGATTTCACAACTTGCACAGCTTAACTTGTTGAAAACTTTTTTTTTTTTTTCCTTTTAAACACTTTAGTTGGATTTCTTGATGATTAACAGTTTTAATTTTTTTTAATCACTTGATGAAGCAGATCACAGTATATCAAATTCACCAAGTTCCCAAAGTTAAGAGATTATTAGTGTGACTTCTTTTCCACTTTTAGTGTGCTAAAGTCAACCTTCTGAGACCAAGAACTCATTTTACTTGAATCTTGTGTTTCTTTTGACCCTGATAGTTTACACTGCACTGGGGGCAAAAGAAAGGAATTTTGTTCTGACAGTCCAAATACAACTGAAACCTAGTGCAAAAAAACTGTCCACAGGCTCAAAAACTAATTCCTGAACAGAAATAATAATAATTGACCAATGTAAAACTAACAAGTATATAAAGGTTTTTCCTTATTTAGAATAATACAACTAAAGTTGAGCCATTTAAGTCCAGTATCAAAAGGAACAAATACTGAGAAGATAAAAAACAGTTGTCCCACTTCCAAGAACAAATCGTGAGTCCATCCACTGACAGCAGTAGAAAACCTGCCTCAGATCAAATATTAAAGAACAAAGAAAATCACTCCTCAGTAGCGAAGTAAGAAACAATAGGTATTTTACCAAATATGCATTGCTTAATTGTATTGCTGAGAAGAGCTAAAAATCAGTGTTGTCACTACTTTGATACAAATGCTTAGATAATTATTCTACAAGAGCAACATGTCTTATTTTTCCACCTGTGGTGGGTTGACCCTGGCTGGATTCTAGCTGTCCACCTAAGCCATTTTATCACTGCCCTCTTCAGCTGCAAAGGGGAGAGAAAATATAATTAAAGGATCATGGGCTGAGACAAGGACAGGAGATCACCTAGCAGCTACTGTCACGGGCAAACCAGACTCAACATGGGGAAATTAGTTTAATTTATTATCAATCAAATCAAAGAAGGAAAATGAGAAATAACCACCAAATCTTAAAACACCTATCCCTCACTCTTCCTGTCTTCTCGGGGTCAACTTCACTCCCTAATTCTCTGCCTCCTCCCCCACAGCAGCACAGGGGGACAGGGATTACGGGTTGTTGGCAGTTCATCACACATTGCCTGTGCCACTCCTTCTTCCTCAGGGGAAGGACTCCTCACACTCTTCCCCTGCTCCAACATCAGGTCCCTCCCCAGCAAGACCTGGACTGTGGGCAGATATCTGCTCCACCATGGTCCTCCATGGGCTGCAGGGGACAGGCTGCCTTGCCATGGCCTTCACCACAGGCTGCCGGGGAATCTCTACTCTGCTTCCTGGAGCATCTCCTCCCCTCTGCTTCTTCCTGACCTTGGTGTCTGCAGAGTAGTCTTTCCCATATATTCTCACTCCTGTCACTCCTGCAATTTTTCCCCTTCCTAAATACATTATCCCAGAGGTGCTACCACTGTCTCTGGGAAGGGATTTGGCCAATGGAGGGTCCATCTTGGAGCTGCCTCTCATTGGCTCGGTTGGACACTGGGGAAGCTTCTAGTAGCTGCCCACAGAAGCCCTCCTGTAGCCTGCTTGCTACCAAACCTTGCCATGCAAAACCAATACACCCTCAAACAATTTTTTATAGAAGACATTTTACAGAGTTAAAATAACACTGGCCAAAACCAAGAGTAATGTATTAATAGTGACCTTTCTATTAAAATCTGGTGCTCACACCTTTATCAGTAAAACCCAGCACAGCCTGAGGGTATTTAGAAAAGACCATTAATTTGTGCAAGTCATATTCTTCATTTAACACTGAGCTTGGCACTTCTGGTACCACAAGATCAGTGCAAAACGACACCAGAAATTTAGGATCAAATTTCTCATCACTGCTTGGAACAGTGGAGACAAGCTGCAACTGACATTCATAGGGATGGAGGCAGTTGCACCTGTCAGACTCTGCAGATGAGAGAGATAAAGAGTCCAAGAGGAATTCTAACAGGTCTTTGGCCAGAAGAGGCTCTCCTGGAGCTCTGGGAAAATATTACCTGCAGGCCATTCAGATTAAAAGTAGCTTTCTGAACATTAAAGAACCATTAAAACCATTACAGAAAGAACATTTTTTTGCTTCCATTAACTAGCTACATGCTTATCAAGATTACTTTTGAAGATATGTATTTAACACACTTGTTAGAGAGACATGGGCCAGGTATAAGCTGATTAAGCCTCTCCCTACAGAAGAGGAAGGATTAAAAACAAGAGACAAGTCAGTGAAAGATTTTTGTCTAAGACTGTAAATTTCCTTTCATCAGAATAACCTGTAAGGCAGATAGAATATTATGTAAAATTCTTTTGAAATACTAGAGAGGATGGCAGCATATCAATAAAAAAAACCATTCTATAACAGCAACTAATTGCCTGAGGCCAAATTCTTGTATTTGCAAGTTAAAAAAACCCAGTGGTTTTAACTCTTTCATAGCATACTGGCTCAAATGAATGCTCAAGAGCATTGGACTATCTCTTTCCTGCATTCTCACTATTTTCAGGTTCAAAGCAGTATGTCAAGACTTTCTTCCCCTCAATCTTTTGGAAGAGCCTTGTCCATCTCATACTAATATGTAGGCAAGGGGATACAGGGGAGATAAATTCAGAGAATAAGGAAAAAGAACCCCAAACAAAAAATCCTTGACAATTCTGGAACCTGAAAACAGTAGGTATGACAGTAAAAAATTCTTTACCCCTTATAAAGAGATGTTCAGACCCCACTACCCCCCTGTGCAGAGGCACTTGAGGAAGGAGGAGGGGAGGGAAGGAGCTGGAAGGGACACCTGAAAAGACCCTGCCAATTGCTACATTAATTAATCTGCAATTGCAGATGTTCTATTAATCCTTTCAAAGATGGATCAAACCAACTTAAAAGTACAGTTGAAACTCTGCAGATAGCACACCCAGGTGCTGTGGATTATTAAGACCACATGAAAAGGAACAGCTCAGGCCCAGAATTGCTACAAAAGGCAGTATCATGTGGAAGCAGCACTCTGGCTTTGGGGGCCAGCTCTTCAACAGGAACAGCTGTAGCTGCTTTTGTGCAGCTTTGAGCTCAAATTCACAGTTCTTGCCAGAGTCTGCTTGGCTCCGCAATAATTCACCTCTGGAGTCTCAACAATCTCTCTGCACAAGTGCCAGGGGACACAGGACAAGCACTCCCAGTTTTTGGTCCCAGGATCAGCTCAGGCTTATTAGTCTCACATGGAAGCCCTCTGGGTGTGCTGTACTCAAGCAAACTCTATGCAGGTCTCAGCTCTCTGTGGTATCCTCACAGATCTGAAAAAATTAACAGCTCAGCCCCAGAAATGCAGAAACACTTGATCTGAGCACACCATGGTCCCAGTCAGCTGAAGGAACACAAAACATTGCTCAGGAAGAGTGACATAAAGACAGCAATCTGGCCAAGGCCTACTTAAATCACAGAACTGTCATGGTTTGAAAGGACCTCTATGATCAGAGTCCAACCATCAACACAAAAAACCCCCCACAAAACAACAACACACAACCTTAGCCACTACAGAATGTCCTGTAGTACCAAATCTATACGGCTTATGAATATCTCCAGGGATGGTGGCTCTTCCACCTCCCTGGGCAGGCTGTTCCACTGCCTGACCACCCTTTCAGTACAGAAATTCTTCCTAATATCCCACTGAAACCTCCCCTGCTGCAGCTTCAGGCCATTTCTTTGGTCCTATCCTTATTTACTTGGGAGACGAGGCCAAAACCCACCTCTCTACAACCTCCTTTCAGGTAGTTGTAGAGGGCAATGAGGTCTACCCTCAGCCTCCTTTTCTCCAGACTAAGCAACCCCACTTGCTTCAGCTGCTCCTCGTGTGACTTGTTCTCTAGACATTTCACCAGCTTGGTTGCTCTCGTTTGGACACACTCCATGGTGGATTTGAGCATTTATCCGCCATGAGGGTCTGCAAACCCATGCCATGATCTGGAGGAACACTGTAACTAAGCCAAGCCTGACAGATGCATGACATGCTGCCCTGTGCTCTCTCTCTGCCTGCTTCACTCTAGTTTTTACTCTGATCAGGGTACTGCAAAGCTCACTTTGGACAGAAGAGACTTGGCTGTCACTGGGATACACACAAACATGCCCTGCTGATTTTGGAATACCATCTAAAAACCTCCTTCTCCTAATAATTGGAAACCTCTCAACTTCCAGGGGACAAGTTCCAACAAGGCCAAGGTTCCAGCAAGGCCAAGCTGTTGAATATTTGCACATGTTAACTGCTTGTGCTGTTAACTTCAGCACAGGTTTGTCCATCTGCTGTTTGGAAGTGTATTAGGTGAGCATGAAAACAGCAATCATCTCATACCTTCTCCCAACCTTCAACTTGCAAAAAAACATCCAACTATTTAATTTATTTTGCATGATCAGATTTCATTCTGCCTCTACACCACCACAAAACTTACCTTTGATAATTGTGGGAGGCTATAACTGCATGTAGTGTTACAGAGGAAAACCTACCAGGGTTCTGATGCGTTAACATTTTCCATAAGGCTGCATATCTCCATTAGAATAACTTCTGATAGATCCTGGGATTACATTTGTGTTTTCACTATAACAGAGTGGTTCAATCTGTGTGATTAAGCAGCATGTTAAATCTGTTCTCCTCACCATTTAATTCTGCTTGGCAACCCGTTTATAGCTAGAACCTTGCTAGCACAACTCCTGCATGCATGATCTTGTACTTTTACTCATTTAATTTTTGCCTTACAGTACTCCAAGCATCAGGAACATCTAGGTCTTACTGTATCTCAGCTTCCAACGTATCAATTTGGTCTCTTAACTTAATTTCATCAGTGGTCCTACTTTCCTCTGTTCAGTTCATTAGTGTGAACACTAAGCCAAATAGGTCCCAAAAGGCTAGAGGCAGCTGTTATCAACCACAGCACCCACTGCAGGTTCTTCTGAAAGTTTATAGCCTGCTAGAAAAGAGAGGAATAAATACGTTGGTGAAACAAAATGATAGAAGCCTGCCTGATCTGCAAGGAAACAAGTGCATTTTGTTCATTGACAGGCATGCAAGGAAACTGTTGGTGATGCAATACCAAGAATCCAGGACTAAAACTAGGGGGGAAAAAAAAATTGTAGATAATCAGTAGACAGTTTTCTGCAGAGCCTCCTTAGATCAAAAGGAGATTCCCACTAACATAAACAAGATTTTAATCAGGCTCTTAATCTTTAATACAAGAAAAAGAAGAAACAAGAAAAAAAAGCAAAAAAAGGTAAAATTTAACTTCAAACAATGGCTATTAATTCACTCTTGCAAGAAAGTCTAAAACCCAGCAATTCAAGGAAAGTGAGCTGGGAGGTAAGACTAATTAAAAATGCTGCAGGTGCTAACAGACAGCAAATATATTGCAATACAAACCATCTGAAAAGCTGCTTTCATGAAGTCAATGCAGAAAGACTCTTGCAATGCCACTTAAGTAATTTACTATTTTCTGGGAATCATATTCTCCCAGGAATATGAAAGGTTTTCAGAAGAAAATAATAAAAATAATAGGAACTGAAAGGATGAGAAAAAGAGCTCAAAGAAGTCATTGTAGACTACATTGTACTACACAGTAGTATTCTAGAAGTATGTGAGAAGCCCTCATCCTCAATTACTCATTTCTTCAACAAAACTGGACAAAATATTAGAAAAAGATATTTTCTATCACACTATTCCTAAACCTTATCGAAATTTAGACAGCGACATAGTCCCCAAGTCTCTGCTGTAATTAACTGCTTTTCAGCTAGCAAGTGTATGCATAATGTGAAGTCTAATGAGCATACAGCAGATTTTAAATATATATACACACATACATATTTCAAAATACCTGTTTGTCTACATGGTTGTAAGTTTAATTCTTAAGTAAGAATTACAACAAACTTAACTTGCAAATTTTTGGTGATTATTTTCAATAGGTCCCACCCCATTTAGTTTGGAAGAGCAACATGGACTGATGCATCAAAACCCTCAACTCAGTTCTAGTTGTGTTTAGCATTTGAATCTTACCCTCACAGTGAATTACAAGCAAATGAAAAACTCCAGAAGATTCCAACTAGCTTAGCCAAGCAGAACTCTCTAATAATGTACAATAAACTACCACAACCAGACTACATTTATTAACCTGTCTTCACCTTCCAGTTGCTTGACCAGTGAAGTTATGCTTTCTAACAGTACAAATAGCTTCTTTCCCACAAGCTGTCTGCTTTCAGGCTTGCATCCAAGAACTCAGTAGGACCACTAACCTGAGGGACTGAGGCTTAGAAGCCTGTTTCTAATTTAAACCATTGCTACAACAGCCGAGAGACGAATACAACCAAATTCAGCCACTATGCCCAGACCATTACATTTTAAGTCACAGTGGCTGTGGGTCTGCTGTCTTTCACCCTGAGCCATGGGTCAATGCTTGCTGAACCTGACAACCAGACTTGTGCTGTCACTACCGAGCACTGGTGCAATGCAAACCAAACAGTTGAGAAAAGCAGATGATACGAGATATTTTTTTTATTGGTTTGGAATGATTTTACAGCTTTGTCTTGAGATTTCTTAATACATCTATGGTTATTAATTTTAGAAAACTTGGTAAGTAAATTATTGTTAAAACATTGGCTTTGCACGTAGCAGGTGACAATAAGAATCTAGGTATTAACAACGGTTACCATTTGCATTGAAATAATTCGAATTTAGTATTAAACTCTAGCTTTTTATTAAAAAAAACCCAACAGAACAGACTCAACAAGTACTGGACACAAAAAAGGTCAATAAAACTGTATCTGAGTGCCCCCAGCTTAAATAATAAAATCCTGGCTTCACCAAGAATTAATTACAAAATCTCCCAAACACTAATTTGTTTTTCTGACAGTTTTTTAATCATAATTGCCTGAATGAGAGCAAGCAATACGATAATGATGAGATAGACTGGGTCTCCATTTGCTCTCAGGTACATGACCACCGATAGGAAGCATCTGACAGAAAATCTGTGCCTGATGAAAAAACTGATCCAAAGTAGTTACTGAATTTCACGCTCTCAGTGTACAGGACACACTGTCAGCATGGTAAATTTTTCCATTGTGTGCTTCATGACTGACCCATTCTGTGAAGCTAGAACTATAGCAGAGTTAAACTAACAGAAGAAAAAGTACTGGTAACTAATAAAGCACCATCTAAAGAGAAACAAATTTAGGAATGTGGTGAATGTTTTTCATTACTTCTTTCACATATGGTTTTTATTGCCATTCAAAACAGTGTAAGTGTCTCTTATTACTTTATAATAAGAGAAGAATTGATTCATAAATGGAGCTACTATCACCTAAAACCAACTTAAATAAACATGGAATCTCAGTGGAAAAAATGTACCTTTTATCGTAAAATAACCTGGGTCTTTAACTTCTGGATATAAAAAAAAGAATGTTTTATGATTAATACTTTAAAAACGTCTCTGGTTGAAGTGAAAAGAAAGATGGCTTTTATAAGCAGTTATAAACACTTGCTGGTAAAGGATTTTAAAGAATAACTTCAGCCAGTGTCCTTTTACGGTCATAGTAAGCACCTGCTTACTTCACCCATAGCTTTTTCTGGATTTTTGCATAATTGTAATACCTCCTCATTACGGGATTTTATTGTAAAAAGGTTGTTCTGGTTTACAGGGGTAAAAAAAACAAATGTTCAAAAATAAGCTGAAAAATTTAAACCCAAAAATTTCTTCAGCAAACGTATGGAAGTGTGTGTATTAGGCTCCCCTCATTGGATTGGCATCACAAAAGTGTTCCTGTCTGTAGTAACTCTGCTTCAGCACACCCTGACACACAAAGCTCAAAACTAACCTTAATTCGGAGTAGATGCAACTCAACCCAGTGAGGGTACAAAGGCACTGAGGGAACAAAACTGGGTTTTGAGGTAGAAGGTACGTGATGAACACTTGGCAAGGTGCTAAACATAGGAAACTGAAATGCCTGCAAGGCAGCTGCAGGCTGTGGCTCCCCACACTGCTGCTACTGCTGGCAGGAAGAGAGAATTGCCCTGGTCCTGCTGACACAACACCTGTAGCATGCTCTCGTGGACTCCATACCAAAGTCAATTTGGACTTAAAATCTAATGTCTTCCAGTACTGAGGCTCATTTAAGGTTCTCATTTGGTCCTCAAGCCTTTCACTTTTGTAGCTAATACATACTATCAAAAAAAATCACAAAGAATGTGCACAGATGGTCACAACACAGGTAATACTGCAGTAATTGCTGCTGCTAGAAAAATAAGATTCCAAGAACTAAACATGCAAAAACATATTTCTCTCCATTTTGTGGCACTGTGCTAAAGTGAGGTTTTAAAGCAGTTTCTTGAACAGCTGAATCAAAAGCGATTCCAGGATGTTCAAAGCTACTCAGAACTGTCCCCTTCCTATTATCCCATGCAAAAACCTTCTACTAGGATACTTTGTAATTTCACTGTATTTCCAAATTTATTTTACTTGTGTATGAAGAAAAAGAAGTATTTTTATGAAGATGTGCTTTGAATCCTGACAGTTTGCACACCAGCAGCCTTCCCAAGAGTCTCCTTCACATAGTTTCTAAAGAGCACACAGACACAATTGTTAGTGTGGGAGGTGTGTGCCAGGGGCATACACAGTGTTTCACATACAGCCTTATGAAATCAGCAGCTCAGGGGAGCTGCTGAAACTTAATTAACACAGTGCTAGAGACTGCTCGCCTCTAGAGGCAAAGGCTGGCAAGCCACAAAGGACTGTTACAGCAGCTATAACTTTTCAGGCCTTTGGGTTGCAGAACGGGAAGATCCTGCACAAACCGCATTAGCAAAAGCAACCCTTCATCCCACCCTGCCCAAAACAACTCTGTCCAGCTGCATGGCATTTACTGCTAGGAATCTTTTTTACAGTGTGTGCAACTCTTCAAGTTTCTGCCTAGTTGGGTCAAGGCACCAACAGGAAATTGGTTTATGTGGCAACCATCCAGCAGAAAATAGGCTTAAGTCACCTGCTCTGAACAGGTCGTTGCACTACAGAGAACTGGCTGAGTACTTCTAAGCTTACACTGAAAAGGGTAGAGGCACTCCACAACTATAGTATAGTAACAAACAGGTGGTTACTTCTGTGGCAGTAAACACAGCACAAAACCTAACACACCCTTACAAACACACACACGAAGTTGTAATAAAATACGATCATGGGTCCATGTTTTAAAAAAAAATAAATCTTTGGAGGCTCAACTTTGCTAATTGCAATTTCATCCATACTAAAGGCAGAATGGTGTTTTGCCACTGTACCTGTATAAAATATTAGTAAAAGCATTTTCTACGACAGGCTTTTCTCTCCATCTTCTTTATACACTGGGCTAGTGTCATCTGCATAATCTTTTTCTGTCATTCCAGTTGGGCTCAGAACAGACTATATCATGACACACATGAAAGGTACCCATTCATCATTCAGTTGAAGCTCACATCATCAGCAGAGTAACACAGCTGATGGCAGGGTACACACGAAGGCCACGCAAGTTATTAACGACCAGAATGAGACAACTGAAGGACAGCCCATTCTTTGCAGAACACGTAGAATTGTAGCAGCACAATGTAAGGAAAGAATTAGTACTGAATGTAGTATTAGCTGTATGGAACTTGCTTTTTGGAAAAGTTGTGGTTGGTTGAAAGGGTGTCTTTTAATATAACAGCTTTACTTAATTCTGGTAAAGCTAAATTGCAGTTGGTCTGGACACTACTGGTAAGTTTTCTTCTTACAGGAACCACTGCTGCACATATGTACTTTCCCATAGCTGGTATAAAGAAAAATTCCTCCTTTTTCCTGATGCCTATGTACCCTCTTTCATCCCTTTTGTCTTTGAAGGATGATTTTGGTAAGAAACAATTCAGAATCACAGAACCACAGAATGGTTTGGGTTGGAAGGGACCTTAAAGACCATCTACTTCCAAAACCTCTGCCATGGGCAGGGACACCTCCCACTAGACCAGGTTGCTCAAAACCCCATCCAACCTGTTCTTGAATACTTCCAGGGAAGGGGCAACCACAACTTCCCTAGGCAACCTGTGCCAGCATCTCACCACCCATACATATATTTTAAATCCGTAATTTCTCTATGAAGTAGAAGAAGATAAAGCAATCAGGTTCAAGTTGATTTTGCTTTCATTACAACAATTCAACCAATAACTTAAAAAAAAATAATAATTTATTTTTGAAAGAAAATCCAGAGGAGAAAGTAATCAAACTGTGTATAACGCAATCTTGCTTACAGCACTGAATTTGGAGGCTACAGGTTTGTTAATCAGCACTTAAATCATAGATATATGTTGTGTAGAGCATGCACTTGCGTTACATGCTTTAGTGTTGAAACAGCATGCTTCAGTACAGTTTACAAGAAATCAAAGCAGAGTAGTTTTGTGACACAAGAAGTGGATTCCTTTTGTTATCATGTCCCACCATGTTCAGAGAGATGGCTGCTTTCCCTGTCTGAACAAGCCGGCAGCAGCAGGCAGCCACAGAACGCAAGATTCATCAGTGCAAAGACATACAATTTAGAAGATACTAATTTTTCATTTTAGAAAATTCCATTAAAACCTTCACAGTCTCAGTTCTTGTCTAATCAGTGTGTATATGTTGTAATACTGGCAAGACAGAAAGCTGAGATAAAACGAATCTTTTACTTGGCAGTTCTTAATATTCTGAGATCTTAGGCAACAATGCAAGACTTCGAGAACCTTATTTGAACACACATTCCTCTCCGAGGAGATTATGTGTGTAGTTATTTTATTTTAGACCACCGCCAAATAATCCCCACTAGACTGCAATATGCATATGCACATACAAGTCCATTGTAAGAAAGCTGAAATATTTAAATACTCAATTTTTTTAAGAGATCATGCACTGGTGCTCTTTGATGGTGAAAAGCCAAATAAAAGACTCATGAGAGCACTACATTAGAAAGCGACCAAAGGGCATAGCTTAATTCTTACCTTGGCTGTTTTTTTCACGAGTTGACATTTTTGCTGGTTATGGGACAGAAATAAAATATCTTAAAACTATTTCTAAAGTCTCACTCACACCTGCTTGGATGAAGACTTGGCAAATAGTTCAAAACTTTAGATTTTTGTTTTCATAACCTTTCTTTATACACATACACACAAAGAAAATAATCAAAAAAGGTTTTCTGTTTCCCAGAAATAAAATGAATTTTCCCACCACCCACCAAAAATTTCTGTCCTTCCTACAGATCCAATTTGATATGGCATTTCTTCATAATTTCAGTGATCCTTATACAGGTCTTGAGTAACATTTGGAGAGATGAGATTTATTTGAATAATTATGAATGCTATTTTAGCTCTATATCCCTGTTTCATAAGCATATGCCCCAATGTAGTTATTTAGAGGAAATACTGCTCAGTCAAAAGCCAGTCCTTTCAGCTTAATCTAGTATTTAAAAATACATGGTTTTATTTACCTTGGCTGACGATGACATCTTTGTGCCTAGGGAAAAATTCAAAGTAATATTGTTAATAATATGTGAAATGGTTATCAAGCCAATACCATCTAGTTCTTATACATTATTCCATTTAGCAATCTTATTCTTAGTATAGTATAAATGTAGTATAGGATGCTAAATAACTGATCTTGGACATCATAGTGCATTTTTATTTAGGTTATTTTAGGAAATTCACTACATCTTCTGAGTAACTTAAAAGTCTATGGCCCTGTGGCAAGGGGTCCTAAGAATTACTGTGACAACAAAATACAAAAAGCTTTTAAAAATAAATGTTGGAGGGTATACTCCTTGCACATGGAAAATTCCATTTTTAGAGAGCAAACTTGTCATAATTACAGGTTTTAAGCTGTCAAACACCTTCAGGCCTGCATGCAAAACATTTAACATTTGTCAAAATAAGCTGTCAGCACACAACAACACAATTTTTTCTAGGAATTAACCCTGTTGGATATATGGATTAAATGTAATCAAGCTGCAGTATCATTTAAACTAGATCCACGCAGCACTACTGAATGTACAAAGTCTTGAAAGGAGTGCAGTTGAGATGCCTCTCCTTGTCAGTACCAGGAATGACCTACTCACAAACCACCCCTGCCCCCCCAAGTCCTTTTTTATTAAAAGAGCAGAAATACTGATTCCCAGGATCAGAGCTACTTCTTACCAGAGTAATACTCCTTGATAGGAGAATGTATTGCATAAAAAACCCCTCTTGAATTCACTTGAAGTATTTTTAGCTGGATGGAGATCAAATTTTTTAACAGTGACAAAGGGTCAAGCATATACATGAGGAAAGTAATCTCTGGCTATTGGCAGAATCACTATCCACCACACTGCCAAATGAAAAATGAAAACTGGATTCCCAGTCTTGACTGAAAAACACTGAATGATGGGCTGCTGTGGGAACCCTCTTACTTCTTATGGCTTTATCAGACTGATTTACAGCTCAGTGCTGGCTTAAAGACTGAGCTAAAAAACAAAGGTCCTATCTTGGGCTGGTAGCACAAAGCATATGTAAAACATTTCTGTCCTGGGGCCCCCATTAGGGGCTGAATTCTATTCCCTTGCACGAGACTCTGGTAACTTCAGGCAGATTAGGCCAGTGTTTCTTAACTGGGAACAATACATACAATATAACATAAGCCTTTGCACAATACTGACCAATTCTTCTTCAGCAAATGTGCTGATATCCACACTTAAGATTAATTTAAGATGGTTTTGTTTTTCCCATTCCTAGCAGAGAAGGAATGCACTTGCACCACACTTGACTCTAAGCATGTGTTTGATGACTAGTCTTAGACGCAAGTAAAGGAAAGCACTACAGACACCATCTTAAAAAGATCGGAAATTACTCTGAAAGGCCTGAAGAGTTTTATTTGTCATTTTGGGGGGGTTTCAGCTACTTCTTCCTTGAAACAGTTACTAGCTATTTGAACGAAGATTAATGAAGAAATACATAGAAACTGCAGATAGCATCAAGCTGGGAGAAGATGCCAGCACACTGGGGAATCTCCACAAAAAGGAGAAGGATCAGTCAAAAAGTCAACACAATAAATTCAACTAATTCAGCAACATTTCAAAGTAAAAAAAAAAACCCAAACACTAAAACCGAAACCAAACCAAATCAAAACCACCACCAACATAAACCCAAAACAAACAAAAAACACCCCAGAACCCAAAGTGTGCAAATATGAAGTGGGAAGCCCAACTGCCAAAGAGTACTGAGGGCAAAAAGTGGGTCACAATGGGGGTCAACAATATGGAGTTACAGCAAAAAGCAGAATCTTGTCCCTGTGCTGACAGGAGCAGAAGTAACTATTTTGGGCTATTCATCCCCAGTAAGGCCTCCTCTGGAGACCACAGACTGTGAAAATCTGCTGAAGAGGAGCATAAGGCGAATAATGGACTACAGCCCATCACCTACTGAAGTTGAAAGCTGAAAAGAAGATCCTTGCCTATTATCTAGGACCTGAAATCAGGAACCTGTTAAACAATTATGTTGAGAGACCCACCTGGAATCATAAATGTGTATTCTTACCATTACAGTCTACTTTAGGAACACATGTATTATGTCAAACCCAGTAAACTAACTTCAAGAAAAGACATCAGCATTTTCAAATCACCTTTAAGTACAAAAAAAATCCCAACAGCTGGAAGCTTCACAACAGTAGCATTAAGCCATAAATCTTAACTTGTAGTGCATAATTCCACTAACCCAAATTAAACACTAAAATATATTTACACTCAAATCCTGCATTCACATTTTTGTAATAATTTTAAGATTCCACAGGCACCTGGAGCATCACATTGCCAGGTTATGCAAGTAATTACTCCTGATTAAGAAAAAATAAATAAAAAGCAAATGGTCTTATCATATACATAAATTCACCAAAATTATGCAATTACATAATGCCATGACTATAGAGTTGACTTGCTTTTATGTACCAAACTGATACATACTTGTCTGCATTCTTTGCCACTTTCGATATCAATTTAGATGTTGATGCTACTCTCAGCAGCTTGTTACGACTGTCATCTGAACTCTCCCAAGCACTGTGAGGTTTTTCAGCAGTCAAAGACTTCTTTATGCTAGAAGAAACAAAAATGTATTTTAAAATGAGAAGATAATAAGATAACAATAACTGGATCTGGTATAGGACTGACATATCAAGCAGCAGGAGACAAAAGCAGAGCTAGGTCCTCCTTCAAGCTGAAGCATGAAACAGGAAAAATAAGATTAGTCAAAAAGTTCTAACTGGATGAATGAAAACAATTGAGCAAGACAGTCGCCAAATGTTTTATCCATTCCTTTCCATTTCCAAATGCTCTTACATAAAAGACTTGAACAAAATAACTATACGTCATTATTATATTGCTAACAAATTACAGAAGTAGAAAAAAAAAAAAGAGGCTACAATATACCAGCCTTCAAGAATAAATTATATTCAAAGAATGACTTAAGAAAGAAAAGTAGATTTTTTTTCGTGATTAACTGTTTACCAGTTTTAACACAATGATTTCTGAGGCAAAACAATTCTATCAGATTACAGTTTCATTCAGCTGCTTTGCTGATAGCACATTTTAAACCATATTTATGGCTTTAATCTTTTTCAAACAAATGTCTGCAAATGTCTTGCATGAACAAGGCAAGGTAGGTTTGGCCTGGTATTATGGATGATTACATCCATGAATTCTGATAACATTTTTCAGCAATCTTATTGTAGCCAATTTACACTAATGGAACCTGCAAGTTTTGCAGTCACTATTTCATTAGTTTCACACACATCTTAATCTTGGAAAACATGTCCAAAAGTCATCTAGCTCAAGCTACTCTTCAGCCAGCTGATCTAGAGAGTTTGCATATGTCCTGCTAACAGTATTATACTTCATCCCGTCAGAAATGCTTTTTGCAGGAATAAGTCCTGAATTGCAGCCTTAGAAATGGCAAGCCCCTTCCACAGCAGCCCAACAAGCTGAAAGGTCCTGCGACAAACAAGTTAATCAAACCAAGTTAAACCATTAAGAGATTTAAAAAGGCATTTATTTCTTTTCCCACATTGCAAAAGATTAGTAAGCGAGACTTCAGACAAACATCTTTAGAGTGAGATACCAGGCCACAAGTTCAGCTTCAGACAACTTAAGAGTTTGTGCAAGACATGGAGACAGAGCCTTTATTAAGTGTTATAACATGCATCAGTCAAGTGAAAGTTTAAATATTTATTAGAGCTGTGAATTCAAGCAATGCAAGACAACATAATCTTGTGAACCACAGTAATTTTCAGAGGAGTAAATTTCATCTATTTAAGAGCTTGTTTTGATTTCCTAAATGAAAAATACTAAAATAAAATGTCATACCTTGCAAAACAATAAGGTGGCAATGAACAAAAAAAAAAAAAAAAGGGAAAAACCCAAAACAAACACCAAAAACACATCAAAGTGATCTGCATAGTTTTGAAACTCAGAAACAACCACCCAAATCTTAAAATTTGTTTCCTTGACTTTAAAAAGTCTTTAAAAAAAATAAAATCATTTTTTCTGTGCCTAATTCCCACTAATGTGAGCAGGAACACAGAGGCAATTGTAAAGAATAAAAGTGAAGTGAACCTTACTGGAACCTAGCAGGAATTGAAAAGGTTGGGCAGGAGAGCAAAAAAATTCAAGCTGCAGTCACTTTATACAATAATTTGAGAAGAAAAACTCCCAAAGATGACTTGTAGTGATACTAGTATTTAATAGATACTGTTATGTATCTGTACATGTAGTAACTGGCCACATGCAAAACACACTCCACAATTCAGCAATGCTATGCAAAACCTATGAAGTGTATTTTGAGGAGGATCAAGTCAAAGTCATTGTTTTGTGTTTTAGAACAACGACTGATTAAAGGTTATCTAACTTTACCATATCAGAATTTCAATCACAGAGAACAAAATTCTTTGTAATCTTCAAAAATTACTCAAAGAAAAATTGCACTGTTAGACATCTGCTCTATTGCAATGCATATTGAATGCATATTGTCTAGCACAAAAAATATCAAACATTTATTGACTTGATCACAAGTCTAGAACTATTTCACAGGACTTGTTGTCAAATATGAACTCAGTATCATTACAATAATTTTCTAGTTCTGTACTGTGGTACTGTGAAAACCTTTTAGCTGGAGCAGAACTCTTGCTTTCTTGAGTTTGCCTGTGTGTTTGGAGAGTCTGTGAGGAGGGCTGGGGAGAAGGTGATGCTTGAGTTTGTGGACTTTGATCATTAGAATGAGATTCCTCTTTTTTTTCTTTCTGTCCTGGAGGTTTTTCCTTCTTTTTTTCTGTACCGCTGCAAAATAAAGTATAACACAGAGGGGAAAAAACACAAGAGAACAAGCAAATAAATTAAAAAGGTGGGAGAAAACATCCTCTGTGAAAAGATACGGGAAGTGTGTAACAACTTACTATATGTAATCACTCCAAGAATGCTTTGACTACTCACTCTTTGCAGGTTAGCACTTTGCTAAAATAAGGCTTGTTCACAAGCTCCGAAACCAAAAGAGGTAAGAGAGGCAACAATGTTTGTTTCCTTATTTTTACTTCATAGTTGTAACTAAGTTTACTCTGATTTTAAAATGAATACAACTTTGAGTATGTTCCTTATCTGCAGGTGCTTCTATGGCATTCAAAGCTAACACAAGCTGATGCACCAGAGTCTGTCACCCCTCAGAAAACAAATCCTTCTCCACCTCACCGTGCTGCCAGCCAACGCTCTGCAAGCAAATGGCAGGAGTGTGACTTGGACCATCTCTGATTAGATGAAGCCTGCCATGAAGCTATACCTCTCTCTCTCTCTGTATTTCTGGACATGCATGGTACTGCTTATTTTTGTGCTGTCACCAAAAGAGTGAGATGTTGTTGCTGCCCCTCTGGGCTCTTGCTGGCTGCAGCAGAGTTCAAAGGAAATAATTCCTGAAAAACTTAATAGTTGATTTGATCTGTAGTTGACTGATATCAACTGTCTTTCCACTTCTTTCATGCCTTCAGTAAGCAACAACTAAAAATACATCTTTATTTTCATAGTGCTATATTTATTTCATTAACATTTGAACCAGCTTTAAATACATGTCATTAACAACCTTAAATTCATTAAGAACCTAACTATAGGTCCACTAAGTAAACATAAAGATTAATTAAAATGCTCTTCTCTAAAATAGTATGCTTTGCAATTTACTGAATCACACAGAAAATAGAAGGACCCGACAGAGAAGAGCATTCTGTAGTACATGGCTTATTTCTTCTTGAAGATTAAAAAAACATCTTTCAAGATACATTTCTCAGTGAACAAACACAGCAAGGAATAAGAGAGATTATTTTCTTAGGTTAAAAGTAACCTGCAAAGTAAAAAAAAATTGAATATTTCTGAAAGGGAGAATCCAGATTTCTCACACCAATTCCTCCCACTCCTCACTGAACTCTTGTATGATCTTAATTGTTTCCATTTACCTTTCCCCCCACAAAAGTACAGAAAATTGTAAGATAATATTAAAATAAATTAACAAAAATGGGGTCTTGAATTTAATATAACAATTATAAGATCTTATTTTTTGTTTCCCTTGTTATTTCATCAATTAAAGTATATAAAATACTACTGAGACAAAGCCTTCAACATTTGCACAACTTCAACTTTACTAAATGCTTCTAAAAGAAGCATTGAAGAACAAGTCAAAATATGAAAAATATTATAAGACCCAAAATACATTTATAAGCATCACTCGGGACTTCTGCTGTGAATGATATGAACTAGTTAAAAATATCAATTATAATCCATCAAGGTTACATTTTTTATTCAGAAAAACAGAAGAAAACAAAACAGAAAGAGCTTTTACTTTACTTGAGGACATATATGTGATCAAAGAGAGCAAAGTTTGAAGAATTGTGGGATTTTAGTTAATATTTTATAGCCAGAAGTCCTTAATAAAGTCCTTAATTAACTAGAAGAATATTATTATTAAATCAGAAGACTTAACTTGCATTGCTAGATGCAAAACCACACTGTGCAATCCTCATCTTTTCTCTGTTTATAGCAAGAAATGCAGTATAGTGAAAAATTATTGGAATCTTGTCACTAAAAAAACCCAAGAATCTCTCTGTTTCTACTCCAACAGGTACACTCATGGACCTCTGCAATCATTCTCTCATGAACACAGGATTTCTGACAAATCTGTCTACTAGGGCAGATCTCTTTTAGAAATTACCTTTCAGGAAGACATGTTTCCAGTTTTTCCTTTTCCTCTACATGGAGACTCAAAATACAGTCTAATACAGTAAAAGAGATGAGGGAAGGAAGAGAGAGCATGCACAAACGTAACGATACCAGCAATCCTGCAATCCACCTCTGTTCCCCCAGCAGGCTCAGGTGAATGCCACCTGCTGATATCAACATAGCATCTAATTTATCGATTCAGTCTCACATTTTCTATGCTCTTACCCAAACTCATTTAGCTCATCCAATCCATTCCCTAGAAACTAGAGGTTCAGTGTGGGAATCTCTTCCATGTCTTCACTAAGCTTGTCAGCTGTAGACTATCCATTTCACCTTTGCCATTAGATTCACTCCTTAAGTTTCTCTAATGGACCATGAGAATCACTGGACCACTCGTGTTTCCCTTTGAGTTGCAGAACAAAGTCCACCTTGGGTTCCAGCATAGTGGTTTTGTCTATGACCAGGTTGCAAGTGGGCTTCCTTTTTCCACTGCATTTTCATTTAAAAGTAATTATGTATATATGTGTCAGCCTTGGTATTTACTAACTTTGTGCTGAATTTATTTGGTTTCCTCACTTCTGCTAAAATCTTCGGCTTAATTTTATTATGACTGGCTATTACAGAGTGGCCCTCCCACTAACAGCTCACACCCACAAAGCCTGAGATTAGACATTTTCTTTCACTTTTCATAAGCTGGTAGTTTTAGCAAAGGAAGTCTATATTCTTCCAAATATCAATCAAATTTCATGGAAGGATATATAAAGACAAGAGAGCGAAAGGAACTGCTGAAAAGATAACTAAAGAGAGCATAGGCTTTCCTAAAACAAGCCTGGAAGAAGGGTGTCATATATCTTCAGCTGCACTGGAAGCACCAAAGCCTCCCCTGTACAGTTATTTGGGTGCCCAGGGAGAGCTGCCCTCTTTTGGTCTACCCAGGTCTCCTTTTAAAGACCTCAACTCAGATGAAAGGGATGCCAGCCACTCCACTCTGCTCTTCTTCTGCAGTCAAGTGTTGGGCAGCCAATGAATCAAGAAGATGATTCAGCACAAATGCAAGCTGAACACCACGGGAACTCGACTGGCTCTCATCAAAGTGCCAAGAGCCACAGGGGTAAGATTAATGAAAAAGTGCTAACTAAGAAATGCCTTCCTGCAGGAATGTCTTTTGTCCCAGTGCCTGTCACCAAAGCAGATGGACATACAGTGATCACTTTCTGATTTATTGCTGAAAAGTAAACATAAATATTCAATAAAAAGGAAGATACTCAACGCTAAATAATGAAGGAGGGTGAAGAGCAGGGGCATTACCCTTGTTTTCCAAATTTCCAACAGGCACTTCTTCTGTTTTTTTTGCTCATACAGCGTATGTTTGCATGCAGCATTTTTATTCCCTTAAGTATATCATTTCCCTGTCTTGTTGTACAGCACAATATTTACTTCCACACTAGATGATAAATCAGCCACTGGAGTTAACAGAGTACTCTACAGAGGCCAAGAATTTGTTCACATAATTTAACACAGTTATACACTAGAGTATGTTCAGTCTTGTGGCTATATCTGGCAGCCTGTTCTTCCCAACAAAGAGGAATAGGTGCAACACCTATTGAGTAAAGAAGCCATGTCATCACTATCTAACAGATTCACAAAAGTAGTTATACAAACACTTTGTTTACTGTATGCAGCTGAAACTATTATAAGTAGGGAAAAGAGCTATTGTTTGGTTCTTAGCTCATTTAACTTACAAATACTCAAGAAGTGTTATTTCTACATGTTTGAGATCCGATATATATAGCCTTCATAAAGATTAAGCAGCCATATTTTTTGGTTAAGATTTCCTACACAAAAATGCAAACTTTTATCACACACAATTCACTATTGTTTCATAGTTATTTTTCTATTGCCTACCATGTACACTCCAGACAATGAAGTCAGTTTTGTCCTTTAAAAGAAGATGCAGATGAATACCAGAAGGAAAAGTTTTCAGTTTGTATTAGAAACACATTTGCCTGTTTTGTCCTTTACTGAGAAGGTATTTCAGCAACTACACACTACAGAAATATTCTCCATTTATTAATTCTTTTTAGAACCTTGTTGTAAGCAGCCCAACAACATGGTACATCTCCTAAGTTTATTTGTACCTTACTAGACTACAGAAAGCTCTGCTGATGGTCATGCAGCAGAAAAAGTAAAACGTTTGCTATGGTTTTTTTTAAGCATAATTTCAATTTGCATAAAAAGTAGGTACCTTTTTGCAGCAGATGAAAGAGTTTCTTTTCTGGCAACAGAAACAGAGGAACTGTGGCTTGTTTTCCTGCTTCCTGTACTCCCGTTAGTAATACAAGACATCGAGATAGCTTCTCGGAGGGTTGGCTGACCTGGAAAAATTAATATTGAAGAACATAAAGTTTTACAGCTGTATCCAAAGATCTATCTGAGAAATTAAAAGCTTTCAGATGTGGACTTGGTATCAGCTCCGGCATTCAGGACAATCATCTAGCCTGTATCCAGTGACATACATTAATGAAGCCTTAACCTAGGCAGCAGACAACAGGAGACCTGGGACAATCAGAGGCAACATCACACTATGACAGAGGTCAGTTTCTCTACTGCCATGCTGCCAGCAAATATTGTAATTCAGCAGCATGCCACATCTTTTTCCAGTTGTGATCCACAGGGAGAATTACAGATTACATATGGCAAGCCTTGAGAAGCTGGTAGCTCCACCAGCTGTGGGACAGCAGATACAATTAATTCAACTCTGTTGCTCAAAATCACCACAGCTCAGATAATATCACACGAGGTTTGTTGCTTTAGATTTGTTTTTTACTAAAGTTCAAAGAAGTTACAGACAGAAGTCCTCTCTATACTGAATGAATTAGTAAGTTATTTAATGGTTATGATTTTAAGGACTCAAAATTCAAGTTTTTCAGCTTATTTTCAGCTCCTCCTTCCATCTTAAAATGGTAGCAACCTTTTAGTATATGCACTATGGTACAGTTATGAAGTTTCCAATCATTTACTCTGTAGAACATCTGCCACATCCTGTGAACATTACAGATTCCGTCTGGGGATGAATTAAGACTGTATATGTGAAGAAGGCTGTTGTCTGTCAGATGCCCACTTCACTCACTGCAGAAGTTTGAAACTATGCAGTGAACGTGGGAGGGGACTGCAAGGAAGATGCATTGGGTGGGGGGGAGCAAAGGCTCTTCTATTTTAAGAGCTGAATGTTAGCTGAGCAATCGGTTCCCAGACCTGCCTCTGTGCCACAGACCATCAGTGAAATGAAATGCATCTTATTCAAACCTGACATGTCACAATTTCCCACTAATTGTGTCTCCTTTTTCACTTGCCAGTCTTACTTCTAAGGTCTTATTTTGCCCTCTCCTCCCTCCCAAATGTTAAACTGGTGGTTTTACCCTTTGAACCATTACACGCCCTGTAAAAAGTCCCTGGGCTAATTTCATATTAAGCATAAAAATAAAAAAAATAAAAAAATTTAAAAAAAATCAGCAGTCACTTTTGACCCCATCTCTGTGCAACATCCCATTTCACAAACAGCAAATTGTTACTGCACCTCATGGGGTTGTGATGTCCACTCTGACTTCAGAAACGAGCATGAAGGACACCACTGACAGGAAAATAACAGGTCAGGGCTCATGGCAGGCTTGGAATAGTGTGAGATAGATAAGACAAGAGGCCACACATTGAAGATAAAAGTGAGGAGTAAAAAAGCAGTTGGGGAGAAGCGACTGCTCTGTACACTGAAGGTAAATTCACACAGATGCATTATTTGAACAATACCAGCATCTGGTCCATTTGTCACACTGCAGCTCTATCAGGCAGGCTGAGAGGCAAATTAATTCTTATTTTAAACAAGCACTTTACATACAAGAGATACTCATCAAGGGAATATTAGATTTCAGAACTATTTGGATGAATGCAGAAATAGGCTTCCCTGTGCTAACCATATACTGCTTCAAATGCACCAAAGCAGCCCAAGTCTACATCTGAAGTTCAGATTAGGAAAGCCAGAAGGAGTATGCAGAATATCCCAGGCAGAAATGAGAATAAAGGAAATGTAACATAAGTAAGGACACACTTAAATACAGAAACACTGCAAAGATCATTGTTCTTTCTTTCTAAATAAATAAACTTAAGAGTGATTACTTCCAATAGTATTTCTTAAGATACCAGTTTATTTGCAACATAAGGATTGGAATAAAGATGTTATTTTAAAAGTGAATATACTGTACAAAACCTCTACAGCTTTTACCCCCCTGTGTAACTTAGATTCAAGAACAAAAGCACACCACTTAATAGGCACTTTTGGTATTAAAGCCTAAATAAATGAGCTTCTTTTATTTTCAGTGACAAAGTAAATCATCTTCTTTGTGGAGATGCATAATATCAAGGCCTGTGATTCACTCTTGAACTGCATATGACCTGCACATCTCTGTCTGTTCAACATACTAGATAATGCCTCTCCAACCAGCACTAGGATGGTTTCCCAGAAACATGAATCAGGAGACATAATAGCAGCAATTCTCAGTACAGTGGGGAAAGCATTCAGCAGAAAGTGTAAAGAACAGGGATAATGCAGACAAGGTGTAGGAACTTTCTAAGATGGGGAGCAAAAAATTACTCCGTTTCCTCAAGCAAGGGGCACATTGCTGTTTTGTTAACTGATGACATCTAGAATAATTCCACCTAGTCAGTACAAAAAGTGTTAGTTTCTACTTACTTTGTCCAAAAACTGCTTATTCATAAAATTGTACATCAATGAATACTCACGACAGGAATGTGCATTGCTCTGCATAATGATGAATGCAATAATAATAATAAAAAGGATCAATACGGCAGTTCTTTGGGTTTGTTTTTTTATAGTAAAGTGGATGATGATGGCATATCTGCAAGAGTAACTCCTAATCTTAACAAGCAGCATATAAAACTATGTTTGAGATGAAGAATTTTGAATCCAAGTAGAAACAATTTTTGTAAAATTACTAACATTTTACACATAATCCAGGTCTCTTACATCATCAATATCTAGGAAAAACTTGATTGACAGATTTTTTTCAAGTATCAAAAAATGTATCATGCTTTCTTACATGTTAGAACAAAATCTTGGTCAGTCACACAGTTCAGTTTGCCACACTTAAAGTGCAATAAAATGTAAAAAATGACAAAATTTAAAACTCCCAAACCCAACAACTCTAAGAAACAAGGCACCTTCCAAATACTCTCCATATATTCCATTTTAGCTAGATGTTCATAAGTGACTTTTAGAAAACCTATTTTTAAAGGGGAAAAATAAATAAATTCAAGTAGCCATCTGCAATTATATATAAAGGAAATGTATTTACAGTTGAAGCTGTAAAAACGAAGGGTAAGTTTAAGCCCTATGCACATCCTGAGCAGTGGAGCAATGAAGCCTGGCAGTCTATGGGGTCATAGATGCACAACTGGGATTTTCCCAGCTGGCTGAGAAGTCCAGGGAAGCCAACCCACCAATCCAAACCACACGACTCCCTTCATTACTTTTAACCTGGGCATCATTACAGTCAAAAGAAGTAAAAATTTAACAACACTACAACCTTCTTCAGTGCAGAGATAGTCCTTCATAGCTGTCAAACAACTTTGCTTTGGAGACATAGGAAATAAAGAAACAGTACAGGAGAACACAAATTCCAGATCAATAGACTAAAACATCTGAGTCCTCCCAGCACTTGAATTGCAGCTCTCTGCCAATATCATGTCATACATCACCTGCTAGCACAAACAGTCTGAAATATTTCAGACTGAACAGCACACAGCTTTATCTGTTAGTTCAGAACAAAAGCCAGACATAAACTGCACGTAAAATGAAAGCCAGTGTATGGTGACCAGGATTAAAGACAAATTGTCAGAGATCAAAGTAGTAAAAAATGTTTTTTATGGATAACACATTTATTTCTGTTCTGATAATTTTCATAGAATGGTATCTGTTGAGTTCAAAAGAATCATTTCATTAACATCTGTCAAGTATACAAGTGTGTGAATGAAAGATAACTAGGATTAGAAAAAACAGACCACAACAAACGAAGAATATATTTCCAACTCTTTATCAGCCTTGATTAGATAACTGGGGAAGAACTAAAGTCAAGCTGTTAGAGACACTGGTAAATTTTGAAAATGTGTGTCCTGAGATAACATGTTTGCTCTTCTTTCTAAACATACAGGTAAGGTATTACAGCTGAGGATCATTAAGTAATTCACTTATTTTTCCCAAACCAAACAGTTAGTTTTTAACATTAAAATACAGTTTATTATATTATTGTGTTAACTGGAACAATAACTTAATTTTTTTATTTGCTGATATCATGACAGATAAATGGTCTTTCTCCTGAAGAAAAAACAAACCTTTCTCTTCTTCAAGTAGTTTCAATCTAAAGTAAGTAGCTGCAGCTGCATTAAAAACCATATCTAGACACTTTTTTCAAGTGGATTTGAAACAAAAAGGACAATTTCTTTTTCTTACAAGAAGGCATACAAAAACCAAGTCCCTCAACAACCTCAGAATACTTCATTTTCAGCAAAACTTGACAAAGATTTCTGTATTTCATATATATTACATGCCTAGAAGTATTGTGCAAAGGAAAAACTGCATTGAGACAGAAACTAAATTCAGTATTCTTACTAAAAAAGCATACACTGTGTGTTCAACCACACTGCTAGTTACCAGAGAACCCACACAGGTGAGCCGCAGAAAAACAGACTGAAATAGTTCTAAGTGTACCAGAACATAAGATTTTATCTGCACTTCCTTCCTAAAATAAAGACATCAAAAACAAACTAGAAGTTATGACAAATCCTAAACTTACATCAAGATGTTATAATAAATTGTACCAAAGCAATTAACTGAAGTCATTGCTCTGCTTCCAAAGTTTCAGAGGTTGTCAAGTCTCACAGAAGATGCTGGCAACAAAACAGCTTGAGAGCACTAACACTCTTTAAGTGAGTACTGTATTCTGAAGCTTACAGGGAAAAAAATATTCAGCATTTTGTATTCAACTACTTCAATTACAAGGTAAGAGTCAAATTCTGAATGAGACTTCTTCAGTAGAAAAAAAATAACAGATTTGTTTCAGTTGGAAAAGACCTTGAAGATCAAGACCAACCATTAACCTGGCACTGCCTAGTCCACTGCTAAACCATGTCCTTAAGCACCACATCTACATGTCTTTTAAACACCTTCAGGAACGGTGACTTGACCATCCTTGGGCAGCCTGTTCCAGAGCTTGACAACCCTTTTGGTGAAAGTTGTGGGGTTTTTTCTAATATCAAATCTAAATCTCCCCGGGCACAACATGAGGTAATTTCCTCTTATTCTATCACTTGTTACTTGGGAGAAGAGACCAACCCTCACTTCACTACAACTCCTTTCAGGTAGTTGTAGAGAATAATATGGTCTCCCTTCAGCTTCCTTCTATCCAGACCAAACAACCTAATTTTCTTCAGCAACAACTTGTAAGACTTGTGCTGTAGACCCTTCACCAACTTCACTGCCCTTCTCTGGACATGCTCCAGCACCTTGATGTCTTTCTTGTAGAGAGAGGCCCAAAACTGAACACAGTATTTGAGGTATGGCTTCACCAGTACTGAGTACAAGGGAATCATCACTGTCCTAGTCCTCCTACATTGCTTTCTCTCTGCTCTATTGTATTCTCAACAGACATCTGGTAAGTTGAAGTCCCTCACAAGAACAAGGGCTAGCAACCACGAGACTTCTCTCAGCTGCTTAAAGAATATTTCATCTGCCTCTTCATACCAGTTGGGTGGTCTAAAGCAGAATCCCACCATGATATCCACCTTGTTGGTCCTCCCCCTGATTCTTCCCCATAAACACAGAACCCTACTGTCACCATCATGAAGTCCTGATGGACTGACATGACAGGGTCACCCCACTACCTCTGCTCCCTTACTTATCCCTCCTGAAGAGTTTACAGTCATCCATTGCAGCATTCCAGTTGTGCGAGTCCTGTTTCCGTGATGGCAACTACAGCATAGTTTTCTGTTGCAAGTGGCCTATGCTGTATGTACTTCAGGTGTACTATTGATCCCACCACCTTTTTGGCAGAAGCCTCAATTCCTACATGACCATTTTCAGCCACTTCCATGGTTTCTAACCCATCAGTAACCCCTGTGTCTTTCCTGCCACATGGATCTCCATCCCCTACATCCAACTGAGACAGCAGACCAAAGGACCTTGCTAGCACACCAAGCCTCAGAAAATGGCATGGTGCCATCAGGCTTATCTCTAGTGAGCCTGCTTTTATCCCTTTCCCTCCTCAAATTTAATTTAAAGCTCTTTAATGGGCCCTGCTAACTCCTGTGCAAATAGTTCCCCTGTCTGTTACCAGGAGGCCTCATGTCCTGTAAACCAACCCATGATCAAAACTCCCAACTTTCTGCTGGTGACACTAGGCACAGAGCCAGGTATCAATCTTCTGACTCTTCCTGTTCCTTCCCTCATCATTCCCTGCAACTGAAGGGATAGAAGAGAACACCACTTGTGCTCCTGATCCCTTAACCAGTCCTCCCAAGGCCCTTGACTGCCCTCAGACTTCTTGTTGCAACTTCATTGATCCTTACCTGATAAGTCAGTATCAGATTGTAACCTGAGGGCCACAGCAGGTTAGAGAGCTCTCTCTTCACATCTTTAACACAGACCCCACAGAGGTCTAAGAAGTGGATCTGGCCAGCCTATTGGGCCTTCTGTTCCCTTCAGAAGGGAGTGTCCTGTAACAAGGATCTGTCGTCTTTTTCTTTATGAAAGTGGTTTTGATGCAGGCCATAGGCCAACTTAACCTTGGTGACAACTCCAAGCTGGATGAGCTTCAGCAACCTTCCTGCTTGCCCTTCCATGTAAACTGCTGCACCACACCATTGCCTACACAACATCCTGTTTGCCCACTCTGTTTCATGGTGCTCCAGAGCTGCTGAGTTCAACTCATTCTCTTCTATCACATGAATAAATGTTACAGGTCAGGGTGAGGTACTGGTTCTAAAATAATGACCAATATAAATCAGAAAAAAACCCACTCCATTCACTACCTAAGAGTTATACTTCATCTTATTTAATAATCCAATTTTAGGACAAAATTAAGTTTTGCAGACTTTCTTATCCTTACAACAAATATATCTAGCTTAAGAAAATTTAAATGATTTTAGATATTTTTTCCTTGAAGACAAATTTCACAAATCTCAACTGGCAACTGGCTATTAAGCATGTATTATTTGCTATTTCCTATTAAAAGGAAAACAACTATCTAAATAGAGGCATGTTAACATGCAAGTTTGAGAAAGCACAGCTAATTCATAAACATCTTGAGATGCAACTGAATCTCTCCCAATACCTAATCAACTTCAACATTAAGAATAACTAAGTATTTATTTAGTGATTTCCTAGAATATTTATTTTTTTTTATGGCTAGAGATTTAACCTGTCAAAACATACATTTACAACTATAACTGATCCTCCTAGAGACATAAAACTATTTTTTCAGGTCTTATATTCTCAAGAGTTGTGGGGAGCCTTGCCCCTGATCTGATGTTTGGCTCTTTGGGCACACATTTTAAATCCTACTACCCAGGGAAAAAAAAGGAAGACTCCTTTGGCATGGGACAGCCAGTTGCTTATTCAAAGCACAGGACCCTTTTCCTCCTTCTTCTGTACTATCATATTATTTTTCTATACTTTCCCACAGGCACCCTCTACTTCCTCAACCAATTTGTGCAACAAGCTACATCTAAGCAGAGGAAATAAAACTTCAATTCTGGTATTCTGAAACAATTTTATATACTTTTGCAAACAGTGATGAAAGCTCCTCAAGTGCTCTAAACAACAAGCCAGCTTTCATTTGAAGAAGTTACTGGCACTATTTAACTCTTGAAATACTGCAATTTTTAGTTTTAGAAACTACATGATGAATACCAGAGTACTGCTCTGGGGAATTTACCCACACTGCCAGAATAAAGCACACCAATGCACAAAACACATCCAAAACTGTAAGAAGCATGTGGAAAAAGAGTAAGAATACTTATCACTACAGCTGAAAAACACTCATCTACAATGCTCTGAATATCTTCTTCAATGAACAAAATTATCAGGTTACAGAAGTAAAAAAGTACATCCTTCTTCATTTCTCTTTCCTTAAACTTAGTTCAGCTGGTTACAGCCTCTGAAGTGCCCTCTAGATCCAAATTCTTCAAATAAAGGGAAATATGTTAAGATCAAGAATAGTAAGTTCAACAGAAGAAAAAAAATATATATTAAAGAAGAGAAGATCGGGGAAAAATGGGAAGAAATGCAGAAAAATTAATTTTAATGCAGAAAAAACAGATGGCACTAGACCCAGTGCCTGGAAAACCCATTAAGACCTTAAGAGTATTGTTATTTGCTGTGAGAGCATACAGCCTGCAGATTCAACTGGACTATTCCCATGAGTAAAATGACACACATACAGGCTTGCCAGGTTAATTACATGGATATGATACTATATCCTACCTCTACCATAAGCATTTTCCTTCCTATACTTCTATTCTCTGTTCCTTTAGTAGTTACTGATTAGACAAGAAATACGTACCCAGTTATTAAAACAATTCTGCACATTAAAATATGCAAAGAATAAAACCACAAATGAGTCTATCTTATGGGTTCATTAATGAAGCTTGCTGAACATAGTCAATTTTCATTAATACAAAATTACATAATGTTACTGAAATGAAACCACTGTTAAGGTAAAAATTTTATCTGAAGTGCCTTGCTTACATTAGTGTAACGAGATGGAATATAATGCAAGATAATACTTAGCATTTTTCTAACTGAAGAGACCTTGAGGAGGCACACTATTTCACAGCAGCAAAGGGAGCAGGAAAGCAAGGAAACTTTCCAGGTTCCTATTGCAAAAACCCACTGCACAAATAATAATAATAATAATAAAATAATAAAAAGTCTGCATTTCCAATACATAGTCATAGCTGCCTTTGCAGATACCCAAGATTACTGCTTAAAAGTAAAATAAACACCTCTTGCTCTGCCAGCCTGCACTGTCATGGGAGACTCTCTCTGCAAACTGCCACCCACTGCTTTAATTTCGCTTTGTGAGCTTAATTAGCATACAGGTTATTTGATACCAATTCTTCTCCAGGCAACAGGAACTGTTCCTCCAAAGTTTTAACCTGTGACAAGCCTCCCTATTACTTCTGAGTCCAGAAAAAGGACATGAACTTTTTGCTTCTCTACAGAAAGACATCAGATGGACTTTCTGGTAGATGGCCACTTTTTTTTCAGGCAAGAGCTCATGCCCAGTGGTATGATTAGTCTGAGATATTTTACTGGTGCCATTGTGTGCCACAAACTTGTCTCCACACTCAGAGCCTGAGGGATGAATTCTCCTGTTACACACATTTTGACACTCTGGAAGATTTTAATAGGTTTACCAGGCACCAGCTGTGAGCCAATCTATCTTGCTGGCAGCCACAAGTACCAGACTGCTTTATGCTTTCCTTTTCTTCAGTGTCCAGGTAATCTTTGGTTTTGGAACTTTTTGTGAATGTTAACAACATCAATCATGCATCAAGAGAAGAGATATGTGGCAACAAGAGCACAGAGCTGCCAAAAGCAAAGAACTTCACACCAAAGCAATTCTTCTTACCAAGCCATCTATTAAAAAAAGGAGAGAAAGGATGAGAGAAAGAATGGAAAAAGACAATCCACAAACACACTCTCACACTACAATCCTCCCCAAACCTGTACCTGTTGGGGACGTGTTCCCTAATCAAGCCCTTTCACATTTCTAAGAATCCTCAACACTATCTTTGGACCCAGTAATTTCTGCTTTGCATAGTCATCCTTAGCTTTGTGCAGAGATGGAGAAGTACTATTGTAGCCTTTCTATTTTGAGAAGATTGTCCCTAGAATAACTTTGCACTGAGAAGAGGAAAAAAAGAGGAAAAAAGAGGAAAAAATAAAGCCACTTTTTTCAGTCTGCTTTTCACTGAAATATCAGACAAGTGCTAAATGTGTTGCAATCCCTACTGGAGATTAGAAAAAAAAGAAATGTAGGAAAAAAGAAAACTAAAGACTACCAAAAAATATAGCTATGGTTGATTCAATCTGTCAATCTAAAATAAAGGGATAAAAAAAACAACCAACAAAACACAACAATACAAACAAACAAATAGAATTAACTCACCGGATATGCAAGGCAGACAAACTAACACAATGGACACAGATCTCTCTCTTTTTGCACCAAGTTGGGCCATCAAATTCAGAATAAGAAAAATCAGTAAAAAAGACTGGGATTTGTGCCTTTCAGAACAATTTACAGACTGTTCACAACAATTATTTTTAGCCTATGAAAAACTGTTTTTCAAAGACACTGCTGAGAAAAGAAAAGAAATGGAGAGGTTTTAGAAAGCTCATTTCAGCAGCAAGCAGGAAAGATTCCTTCAAACTTGGGTGGATATTGACTCCTACTCAGATTAAAGTTTGACAGAAAGACTCAAGATGGCTTTTTCTGGTACTAAGATTCTTTTAAGTTCAGTTTATTTTAAAAGCATTTCTCTTACTGTGTTGCTATACTTCAAATGAAACCCATCTCCTTCAATGTATTCAGAAACATATTTACATCTATTCTCTTATATTGATGTCAGCACATATTTAACGGTCGCTGCAGAGACAAATACTGTGAATTAACGCCTCAGCACTTTTTTAAAAAAAAAACAAACCAACAAACTACAATATTTGCCACAAAACTGCAATTACTGTAAGGCAGAAACCCAGATTCTTGACAAGATCACGAACACCAAAAAGATTTTAAGAAGTATAATAACCTTCACAGCAACCATGACTTGACTAGCAAGAGCCTGTTATGCAGCCGTAAAATACTTCAAAGAAAAATTAACAATTATTTGAGTATTATCTCTGTATGACAATTCAGACCTTCTGCCAATCCTACACATTCATGGAAGTAATACATTCTTTGTTAAAACATATCAAGAGTTATTTATGTATTGAATTAACTTAAAATACAGAAATAAAAAGTAGAACCTAAGGCATTTCAGAAGGCTATGTACAAACTTGTTTTGAAGCATTTAATACTGACACCTAAGTTTAAATCAGTATCAATCTCAACCTCATCCTTAAAGTCTAATTTTAGACTTCTACAAAATTCTAGTGACTATGTGAACATTTTCTTTTGTGACTTCTTTATAAAATTTAAATGCAGCTGATTTAATGATGAACAGTAAAGTTAATGTGTTGTCTGGTGGTGTTGGGTAACTGAACACAATGGGGACACATCCACTACAAATTAAATACAGTGCAAATTAGTCATAACTCATTTCAGTTCAAGGTGTTAGCTCATACATGCATGTCTCTGCCACAGCTCCCATCTGTCTCTTCACAGTTACATGCTCTTGTCATTTATCGGTAGAGATGTAACAGCACAAAGCTGAACATACTCAGATGTTACACACACACACCCCCTCAGTTAATTTATTTTTCACTGAACAAATTCACCTGGAGATCTCACTATACCCCAAGACCCTCAAGGTCCCAGTAAGGAGGTTGGTCCCAAGGCCTTTTGAAAAAGACAGTAAATTTGCCTGTTCATGGAGCTTGCTGGGTATTAGCTCCATGCCAAAGGTCTTCAGCAATGTTTGTGCACATACCAGCTCCTGTGCATTTAAACTGGAAGAACAAAATCCTATGTTGCACGCATTCTGCCAACAGCTTTCCTACCTGGATGTTTTCTTATTGTCATAATAGCAGACAACAAAGATCGATTTAGTAAAAATATTTGCTAGAGTTCTATTCACACAGAGTTAGAGAAGGAAGTTTCCACCTTGGTGAGATGGATATTGGGTAGATAAAAGCTGCATTTATAAGCAGGGATGACAACAGTCAACCATTTAGCACGGAATAGAGAATGGCAGGATTCAGAGCCTGAGCCAATTAAGCATCATCACTTCCTTCCATCTGGCAGAGAGACTGCAAAAACATGTAAAGAAGGATTTGATCTCTCTGCCACATCTAAAATAATTCAAACTTTCAGCATTTTCAGTTTTTGCATTTTCAGCTGGTATAATGTGGCCACTCAAACAACAATAGGCTGTGATTTGTCAATCCAGTGTTATATTGGCATTGGCGTCATGGCTGAAATACAGGAATTGAGCCCACAGAACACTGCACTGCATGGTTTGGTGGGGATACATGCATTTTTGATGAATTAGAACTGTAAATTATCTGAAATATGACCTAACCTTTTATTTAATCACAGGCTTGATATATACCACAAATACACATGGCCATTGTTCTCTCTGAATACAGAATTTTAAATTGGAGTAAATTCAAATAACTTGATTCAAATAGTTTTTTGGAATTAAAATGTTCATAGGGAAAAAAAAATTAAACATTAGTGTAAATAACATAGTTTCACATTTAAACAGTGATATATATTTCAAAGTTGCAATGTCAAATTCACTAGCCTCTAGCCAAGGATATTGCTGAGTGGCTACTTGGCCACTTCTTACAAGAAACCTACTGGTGGCGAGTTGAATATAAATTAATTATATTCAGAAAACCTCCTTATTTGGTGGCAATGTGTTTTTGGTTTTTTGTTTTGTTTTTCATTTAGGAGTATGGGGAAATGTAGCCTTTAATATGTCCCTTCTGTTGAATAGCTTCTATGTGAAGTCAAAGCTGAGACTCAGAGATGCCCATAAGCCCCAGACCACCAGTGGCAGGTTAACATCTGCAGCTGTAAAGCATTTTACCATTCAAATAAAACCAGGAACCTTTTAACAAGAAGTAAGGTGCAGTTTCAGGGATGCAAATTACATAAAAATATTAGCAAACATAAAAATTAATAAGCATATTTGAGATCTCTATTAGCCATATACTATAAGGCCATTCTTAAAACACCACCCCAGCTTTTCCAAATGAGATGAAAAGGGAAAAGAGTGGTGATCAGTGGAGAACATCTGAAACTACAGCAATCTGACTCTAGAAAGAGTTTATCAAATATGGGCTTACCTTTACTTGGTGCTGATTTTCTCACAGAAGCTACATGGTCTTCAGAGATAGCAAGACGCCTGAGGACATCAGCCAATGCTGCTTTTAGCACAGTGATTTCATCTTCTTGCTGCTGCACTCTCAGCTCCAGGGCTGAAAGACGGTCCTGGACATCAGATGTGCTTGCAGCTGAGATGCTGTCATCTGCACAGCGGGAAAAGAGAGTAGAAAGAAGCATTTAACTGTTTTGTTCTAAATAAAAGCCATAGAAGCCTGAGTATGTCTGTCCCATCATTTTGAAATACTGAAGACATTCAAACATGTTCAGGCAAAGAAGGAAGGGATATTATGTTAAACGTATCAAATTAATGCTTCAAGACAGAAATGTTACTAATCATTAGCTTTGACAGAAGGCTTAAGGAGCGTAGCCCTGTTACAATCAGAAGAGGAAATGTGTTTTTTGTTAAAATAGTGTAGAAAGCAAAACATGCTTACTGGTAGAAGGAAGACTGAAATTAAAGTTTATCTAAATAGCCAAGTGAATTAACAAAAAAGGTATAAACCACTGACCAGATTTGTAATATATTATTTTGGAACTGCTGAAGAATTTTAAACGTGATCCTTAATTTTAAAGGAAAATGTAAAGCAAAAAATAAATAAATCAGCAGTTGAACATAGGAGTTTTGCTACTTATGACCTAATTGCATCAAGTGGCAATCTGAATTTAAATAGTCTAGATCAGAGCTCTTAAATCCAGCTCCTTCTAACTTTTTTCATAACAGCACCCTGCATGCATCAAAAAAATATATGACACTGCAACGTTTGGCCTGAAGTGAACAAAAAATAAATACACTACAAAAAGGTTTAAAAAATCTGTTTGGCCACACAGAGATAGATTAGCACTGAAGGCATAAGCAAGCCAAATCTATTCTTCAGTGGTAAAAAGGAAATTACAGCTTCTGCATACTCTTTGCCTTTTACAGTTCTTTGCATTACTTCTGCCAAGCCAAAATAACACAACAGATTTTGGTGTTTGGCTGTTCCAACAAATCACAGGCCAACCACTAAAAAAGCCCCGCAAAAGCACATGTTGCTCAAAACCAAGGTACTGAATTCCTTGTCAATCCTGGTTTAGGCCTCCTGAAAACTCAGGAAGAAACTTCTACTAAAGGTTTACAAAATTTACCTGTGATATACAAACACACAGTGTGAGTCCATATTCTATGAAATGCATAAAACCAGCAAATCTACACATAAGGGTAAATAGCTGGTATTATTACTTCTATTATATACAATCTAAACTTTAGAACACTAGTCTTATGAAAACATACCAAGGAAAAAAAGGTTAATACAAGCCACAAGCCTAAAACAGTATTTTTCACTTTAAAAAGCCCTAACCTTTGAAGTACTTGCATAAGGGCACTTTCAAAATACACATCAGCAGCAAAAGAAGCACTGGGCCAAACCTCTCCAATGAGCTAAATATGAAGAAATAAAGGAGTTGATTGCCAACTTCCATTCAGTTAACACATGATACTCACTACTGAAGGAGCAAGAATTGAACCAACAGAAATAAAGACTTGCATAATACTTTCACAACACTAGCAAAATTCCTACAAGGAATTAGTAAAACAAATACTACTAGAGAAATGTATTAAACATTCATATTAACCTAAAAGAAACAGTTAAAATTACATTGATAAAACAATTTGTACAAGACAGTTCTGCATATTGATTGAATCCACTATTTTGTTAAAACAAAAGCAGAAATATATCACTTCACGATTAGAATCATAGAACTATTCAGGTTGGAAAAGACCCTTGGGATCAACAAGTCCAATATAATCCCTACTCTACAAAGTTCTCCCTTAAAACATATCCACCAACACCACATCCAAATGACCTTTAAAAACACCCAGGGATGGTGACTCAACCACCTTCATGGGCAGCCTATTCCAGTGTCTAACCACTCTTTCTGTGATTTTTTTTTCCTAATGTCCAGTCTAAACCTCCCCTGTTGCATCTTGAAGCCATTCCCTCTTGTTCTGCCACTAATGACCTGTGAGAAGAGAGCAGCACCAACCTCTCTACAATGACCTTTCAGGTAGTTGTAGAGACTCATGAGGTCTCCCCTCAGCCTCCTCTTCCCCACACTAAACATTCTCAGCTCCTTCAAGAGTTCTTCATAAGATTTATTCTCCAGGCCCTTCACCAGCTTCATTGCCCTCCTCTGCACTCGCTCCAGCACCTTGATATCTCTTGAACTGAGGTGCCCAAAACTGGACACAACACTCCAGGTGTGGCCTCACCAGTGCTGAGCACAGGGGGACAATCACCTCTCTACTTCTGCTGGTGACACTGTTTCTAATACCAGCCAGGATGCCATTGGCTTTCTTGGCCACCTGGGCACACTGTTGGCTCATATTCAGCCACTTGTCAATTAGAACCTCAGGTCTTTTTCTGCCAGATACTTCCCAGCCACACGTCTCCAAGCCTAGAGTGTTGCCTGGGGTTGTTATGGCCCAAGTGCAGGACCCAGCACTTGGCCTTGTTGAAGCCCAGACCATCAACATTAGCCCAATGATCCAATCTATCCAAGTCTCTCTGTAGAGCCTCCCTATCCTCATGCAGGTCAACACTCCATCCTACCTTGGTGTCATCTGCAAACTTACTGATAATACACTCTATGTCCTTATCAAGATCATCAATAAAGATGTGAAGCAGAAATGGTCCCAACACTGAGCCCTGAGGACACCACTTGTGACTGGCTCCAGCTGGATTTGACTCCACTGACCACCACTCTCTGGGCCTGACTGTCCAGCCAGTGCTTGATCCAATGGATCATATGCTCATCCAGGCCATGAGCAGCCAGTTTCTTTATGAGAGTTCTGTGGGGAACTGTGTCAAATGCTTTTTGGAGATCCAGATAGACCATATCCACAGCCTTTCCCTTGTCCAACAGTCAGGCCATCAGGTTATAAAAGGAGATCAGGTTCATCAGGCAGGACTTGTCCTTCATAAACCCATGCTGACTGGGCCTGATCCCCTGGTTATCATCTGTATGTCTTCTAATAACACTCAAGATGATCTGCTCCATTACCTTCCCTGGTACCAAGGTCAGGTTAATATTGTATTAATTAAGGCTAATTAATAAAGGCTAATAGAAAAAAAAAGCCTCAGGTGAATGAATAAGGAAGGTAATCAGATTGAGATCCAGAGACAATGGATCAGAACAACTCTTACCAAAATGCCTTTAACATCATCAGACATAACTGTACCTCTTATACACAGAAAGTTATTTTAATGATGCTACAAGCCCAGCACATCTGATGCTCTCTCTGTAGCACTTCAGAAACTCAAACCAGTGACAGATATCCCAGGTTGGGAAAAAACATGTAAGATTGTTTTATTAAAATCTCCATTTTCAAAACCTAACTCCCCATCTGTTTTAAGGAGCTAGTAGAAGTTCCTAAAAGCACATGTACCTATGTAGCATATAAAACAGAACTAAGGCAAATTTGCATTAATTAATTAAGAGAAGTTTTTACTTTAGGGAAGTAAATGAAAAGAAAGTACCACCACATAATTCATACTGTTGCTATTCTTACAATATTAGTCTTCAATATATGCAGTGGACCAGTAAAAATGAACACTGCAGAAAACAGTGACAATTATTTTCAAAATATTATGATCTCATCTTTCACTGGAGTAGTAGTTCACACACGGAAGAGAGAAGTAGGACTTTTCCTTAAAAAAGAAATGAAAAATGAAAGGAAAGCCTAATTTTTTCCCTTTTTATCTGCCAAAGCCATCAATTAATGAACTACTAAAAGGTCATATAATAGATAAATTATGGATAAATTCCCAGGCCATATAAACACACAGATTACTAAAAAAAAATAATTGTAAAAGCAGTAAGTAGCTATGTCAAATCATCATTTTAGAAGCCAGACATTACTCTGTTCCCTGTGTGGAATCCAAATAATAGTAATTACCAAACCAGAAAAGGTTCTGCTATTGCCCATTCCCTCTGACAAGCACAGATGCAAGCACTCTACCAGAGCACCGGTTGCCTGACATGGGCAGCCTTTTTCTCCCTGACTACTAACACTGACTTGGACACTTCTCCTGAACCCCAGCACCCCAAAATGGGACACTTCAATGGCTCCTGCAACTCCCAAAGCCACAGTTATGTTACTAACTTCAAAGGGGAATGGGAGAGCAGATCTTTCTGCCCTATAATGGCAACGCTTTTACCTTCTCAACATAAGAATGAGATGATAGAGGAGTTGGACAATGTTCACCTCTGCAGCCTGTGCTGTGACAGCCTAACCCATAGATACGGCACGGAGAGGCAGAAAGACCCTCAAACTTGACTTTGTTGCAACAGCTTTTCAGACGTTGTTGCTCTATAAACAAGGCATGAGAAGGAAACCCAGAAGTTTAAGCCATTCAGTTGATTAAAAAATTGGCAAAGCTATGGGCTAGGTGCTTACAATGGGAGAAAAGAGGTTTTAAACCACCAGTAGCTGATTTGCACTGGGGAGAGGGCACATGAGACACAGCAACTGAAAGAAGCTGGATAGCAGGAAGACCACTAGAAAAAACAAGAATTTTTTTGTTGATGAAAGAACACAGTAGCACACTGAGAAGACATTTTATTGCTTTTTATCACTCTACAGAAGCAGCATCTTTTTCAAGTGATGACAATCATATATTACCTGGCAACTATTAGAGAATTCAAATGGAAGATTCCCAACCCGAATACCTCACCCATGACAGCAAATATTAAATTGAACTCCAACACACCCTTCTTAGCAGTGTCTTGAAAAGTAAGTCAACTGCGGATTAGCTTAAAAGATGCCTTGAAAGTAAACAAAACAGCAATTCTTGAGATCATTTTGACAAACCTGCACAATGCAAAACTGTACCTTTTTTTTTCCCCCACAGAAGCTTTCAAAACCTCTTCCAGATTTCTTCTTCCATTAAAAATACATTCTTAGAATCTAAATAACTGCTTCAAAAGAAGTTTAAACAAAAACCTTCGTTCAAGGGCGTGTACCCTTCCCCCTTCAGAGAGGAAAGGGTATTTGTATGCAAGAACAAAATCAGTCACTTATGAAGCAGAAGTCCATCTCCTCCCTTCCTCTTCTCCTTAACATCTGGCCTTTGTCTCTTTGTCTCATGCTGTCTCAAACATAAATCCAGGCCTTCCATGAACCACTCTTAACTTATTATACCAAAGGGAGACTTGTTTATTTACTTAAAGAGGAAAACCAGATTAGGGAATACAGCAAGATAGGGAAGGTTGGATGGGGCTTTCAGCAACCTGGTCTAGTGGGAGGTGTCACTGCTCATGCAGTGGGGCTGGAACCAGATTATCTTTAACATCCCTTCCAACGCAAACCATTCTGTGATTATATGGAATTTGTAAGTGCAATTGACTATTGGTTCAGTCAAGTTATTTTAGAAAGACCTTTTTAGTTATCTGGTTACTTTTATTATAACCAAATAGCATAATTTTTGATGTGCTGGCAATGTTTCCCAAGCTATCTTATCACCTGTGACTTCAAGTTAGCTACTAGGAACAATATCCATCGTGGAAAAAAAAAACAAATATGCAGTGCTTGCTGGTAGCAGAGGGGAAACATTCACATGCAGATTGAAGTCCATTCAGTCTTAAAAAGTGGTTTGAGATCAGAGTATTAGTACTCAAATGACAGCAAAAACATGCTAGGTCTAAACATATGGTACTGTGACTTTCAAAATAATATGCCTTATTTTATCATAGCTCTCTAGTTTGATATTTAATTTTAGCCATTAAATATTAATTGTTCCCCTCCTTTTCGAGTAAGGAGGGATGTATGGGATGCTTGTATTCAGTACTCATGAGACATCTGAGTGACCCTAAAAATTACGGTTCGTTTTTCATAGCCTACAAACAGCATTAAACAGATGCACTTCGCTGCATGGGGCTCCTCCCAGTCACGCTCAGCAGACTGAGCAAAGCAGCAGCTCAGATGGCCCCTTGCACTTCAGTCAGGAACTTCAAAAGGGATATCCAGTATGTAGTGATGGTACTTAAACCTCCCAGCACACAAATCCCTCCTCTCCTCACATGTGACCAACCAGGCACGTGAGAAAAACAGCATATGCAAAGTATCACCATCACTGACTACCTAGAAGAAATTTGAACTGGCTGCATTTAAAAAGTATCTTACGACTGAACCATCTATTCTAGGACCCCTCAACAATTCCAGAGCATCCATTATCACTTCTCTGAGTCAATTCCTCCCAGACCCGACCAAACATAACTAAGGGCTTCATTTTAGACATAAGCAACACTTCAGAAAAACAAATTTTACAAACTGCAGCGCATGGAAATTTAAACCACGGGGTGGAAAATCCTACATTTTATCCAATAAAGCCACACAAACCACAGGTATTTTTAAACCCCTGCCTGCCAAGGCACCCACACAGTTTTCTATGTTTTCCCCAGAGTAGTACGAGTCTTTTATTACAGAAATGCGACAGAAATTACTTCAACTGGTATAAAGATCTGACTGACAATTTCAGGAGATAAGTGGCCTAAAACAATCCTTTCTCGCTAGGACTGTGATCTGTCCATGTGTGAAGGAAGGTATGCATTTGCACAACTTGCAATTTTTATTCTAGACAGCAGTGAATAATTTGACTCTGGATGAGGCTTACACTTTCAGAGAGATAACTGATAAGTTTGTTTTTCCTACCATGTTAAGTGAAAGAAAATTCTCGGCAGCTCACTTGTCTTAAGACTAGCTTATAAAAGATCAGGAGTTCTGTTCCCTACCTCCAATATATAACTATTGAAATAAATAAACAAATAAATAAAAATTTAAAAAAATACTCTACACTTCTACCCACAGTATCTCCTTCACCTCCTCCAAAAAAACAGCACATTCACAAATTATCCCAGTTTTGTAAAGAACACGAGTCATGGAAGAAACGTGAGAACAAGAATCAAAACACACAAACATGGAAAATGAAAAAAAAACTTCCTTCTCCTCTTCCCTTCTATCCCCTGATTCTGTATTAACTTCTGATGTGTCCCTAGAAGCCAGATATGGTCGCATGGAAGTGGCATGGGATGTTATCCTCAAGTTTCTCCTTCTTGCAAATGCAAGATTTCGCCACATATTTTTTATGTCCTTTCCTACTTTTTTCATTCTCTTCCCCAATTTCCCAATTTGCCCATTCAGAATTAAAAACAATACACTGCTCACAGTAAACTCAGAGTAATCATCGGAGACAAAGGTAAAAGATCTTGCAGTACTTCCTTGTAGAACAGAAAGGCAGATGCTTTCAGATGAGTACAGATAAGTCACAGACTACAGTGATCTCCAACTTGCAGCTCTCAAATCTGAGGCATTGTTAGCACTCCCAGCACTAGCTAAGCCTTGTGTTTTTCCCTTTCACAGACATTTCTTCAGGTTTGCAGGAAGAACACATGCTGTTTGTCACATAACACTCATTTACTCAGGGTTGATGCTGAAAAAGGACCATCAAATTGAGAAAATCACTCATTAGATCATTTGATGTTTCATAGTCCAATCTTTAGTCCTCTACATGCTAGTTAATAAAATAAATGCGTTATTCTCCATTAGCTTTTCACAAATCACTTTAAACATAAGTCCACTGCAAGCAGGAAGTTTATTTGCACGAAGTCTCCTGCAGAATCAGATCATAATATGAGAGTGCAAACATCAAAAGTGATCATCCTGATGGCTAATCTGCATAATTAATCATAAACTGTGTAAAAATATTGCTTATTATTCACTTTAAAATGCAGCAGTGCAATCCACTATGTTAACTAATGGATACAGAACTTAGCCATAAAAAAACCCCCAACAAACCAACAACAACAAAAAAACAACACTCAAGTCTGAAAATCTATATTCTGCCTAAAAACCTCTATCAGAACCCTGAAAGGAATATAATTCATGCTGTTAAGAATTTATTCATGACTTGAATAAATGTAAACTGGCCCATCTGGAATAGATATATACAGGTCTGTATAGATATTTATACCACTCAAAATTCAATTGAAAAAACAAAAGACTAAAAATGCACCATAAACTATACATTCAAAAGATTTAAAATGTAATGCAATGTTTAAAAGAACAAAGATATATAACTATACCAGACAAAAGTTTCCTTAGGACTTTTCAGTTAAGCACAGCATATACGCACTATACAACTGCATTGCTTCATTTGTAGATGATAAGATTTTGCCCTAGCACATGAGTATCCTGAAGTGCAGTACTCACCACTGATCTTTACTATCTGTGGACTGCTTTATGGTTTATGAATGAAGTTTGTGACTGTAAGCCTAATATCGCCCCATTATATTATAGAGAACATCACCCAACTTATCAGGCACTCTCATTTTAAAGATGATCTACCACTTCATCCCTAATAATTAGTAGTTCTACTTGTGTATGCTAAAAAATTTTTGTGTACATGGGCTTTCTTTTTTTTTTTTCCTGATATGAAAAAGCAGGGGAAGGAGAAAGATTAAAATATGATACAAAAAACATCCTGAAAAGACTTTGTAATAACCACAAATTACAGCTCTCATAACAAAATATTTTTGTAATAATCCTGTTCATCTGCTGCTGTAAGCACTTATTTTTAAGAGATAATCTAGAAATAAGCATCACATGCTGACAGGCATGTGATGCACAGGGCACAACTCCACCCATACTGTATTTGACCACCATGAGTTTTCAACTTGCCTAAGTTTCCAGTAACTGTTATTTACTTGTCAGACAGCTTTAAAGAAGAAACATATCAGATTTTATACTTGCCGATACTAGTTTTGATACACAGACTGAGAAAACAAAGCTAACACTTAAAAGTCTCATATTCGACATTGGTAACCATATAATTACTTGAAGAGGCAGGTAATTATGCTGGCTCTCTTACATATCCTTCCCCAGCTGCACACTTCATTGAAGCTCCACCTCCATTCAGACACACCTCAACAGTAAGACCATTCATGGGATTTTCACCACCCACTACTTAAAAAGCCTTGTGGTTTTAAAGTATTTCTCTTCCCTTAGTATTGCTTAGCTCTTGATACTCCTGATACTGTTCTGAAGCTCAAGACCCTTCAACACTCACCCTTCAACCAGCAGTATATGTCCTTAACCTTCCAAAATGGTGTTTCTGTTTAACAGATGAGCGACCTCTACGCTATGTAGACAGAATTCATGGTGGCTACAGACACCTGCTTGGGATCCGTCTTGTAACTCATTCAGCAGCAATCCTACCTCCACCTCTTCTTAATATCTGATGCTACCATGTTTTCATGTCACAGTAAGAGAAAGACAGGGGCAGAAAGCATCTTTTCTAATGCATATGCTTGGAATTTCACATAGCAACCAGAGAGACAGCTGCAACTAACTGCTTTACTGTAAGTTACACATGCATTAAATATAACACTTTAGCAAACATCTGTTAGTATTCCTTTGTCAAAAATATTTTATGTTGTGCTAGAAGCTAGAACATTTCCATGAAAAAATGTTAATGTAAAAGTTACAAACTGATTATTTTTCCAAGTACAAAACTATACAGGCTAAAAATTCAGTGCCAGTCATTCCTTCCCCCTATCCTCCTCCATGCCCAAACAGATCCAGTTAAAATATTCTAAGAAAGCAGCTTTTCTAATGCTGAAGAGGGACAGGATCTCTGAGGTCTTCCTCTCCACTGAGCGCTCTGCCACCACTCGCCTCCCCGCACCATGAGCAGATGGCACCCCAGCTGCCCCATGGACAAACTCCGTGGGCTTCAGCTCTGCAGGACAAAGCTAGACACTGCCTGGGGCTTCAGAGAGGCCAGGGCAGGACACCCAGAGCAGGAAAGTATTGCTCCTTTACTCCCAATGCACGCGAAGGAAGAACCTGCATGTTCTGCCTAACCTGAAACACCGGAGATGGGTGAGGACAAGTGCTAAGCTCTCACAGGTTCCTTGCACCAGCAACAATCAAGCTTTTGATATGTACAAGGCTGTCCTACAATCAAGTTTCAAATTGGGCAATTACTTAATTAGAAAATTGGGCAATTAGCAGATGCTTTTGACCTTAATCTCCTTTAAACTTCACTTTTCATCTGTTAAATGTAACCACCGTCCCACACAGCATAAAGGTTAATTAACACTACTGAAGCACTACCATTAGTGCTGTAGTAAATTCTATGTTGCAATTCCTACATTTATTTGAAAAGAAGACCAAAAGCCATGACATAAAAATAGGGAGCCATGCAAAGAACACCAAGGCAAATCAAAACACTAAGCAACTGGTTTTTTTGGCAGAATTTTGTTTTCCAAGTACTGACTGACTCATGGAAAACTATGATCAAGTAAACCCTGCATCTTAATACTTGTGTGATCCAGAAGATTAAATATAGGCTTGAAGGACTACCCTGATTCAGTCTTTGACTTTCTACTGAAAGTCTTTTTTGACTTTCTACTCTTAACACCTGTCTTTAACCATATTTCATTACTGCATAAATCAACAAAAGACAGCAGCCTCAATTGTCGCTGATCTGCTCAACACAATGAATAATAATAAAAAAATATATTCCAAAACAACACAAAGTTCAGCAAACGTTCTAAACAGTTCACCGATAAACATGTTATCATCTGAAACACTTCTGTTTTCCAGGAGTATTTTGCAAACTCATTTACACAGAAAAGTAGCCACCAATTATTTGGTGTACAAGGGATTTGGTGTGCAGGTTTGTAGACCAAAAAAAAGGGGGAGGGGGAAGAGGGAGAGAAGGAGAGGAATTAAAAATAAAGAGGATAAGAGTTCACAGTAATCCTCCTTCCTCTGCACCCCTTTTTTCACTCCAGGACCACTTAGTTTTTAACTGCTCTTGTCAGAATGATGGTGCCAATTCCTGCTCAGATAAGTGTATATTTAGGGCATTTATTTTTTTTTTGCAAATTTTAAGACCAATCTAATACACTTTACCTCTGATTTTCCAAGATAGAATTCCAAAGTATTTTCTCCAGTAATGTGCAAAGAAAATCCATTTGCAAAGCATTCAATAGCAATAATACAGGGAAAGTCCAACATTCCCCATCACTGCAGTGCATCTCCTCTACTGAAGAACATTTCAGTTCAGTAGTACAAATATACTTTCAATATGACACTTACGGAAACCTTCCAACATCTTAAATATTTATTGCTTAGTCAAGCAATATACTTATCTGAGTTTTTGTCTGCGGTGTGCTTTTAACGAGTACACTTTTACTCTCAAGAAAAGCTGTTCCTAGTCTTTAAGCCTGCTACATTCTCCTCAATTTCAGGGTATAATTTCAGCAGCAAAACAGAAAAGCACTAAATCATTAATTAGATAACATCAGGCAAAGTAACATACCCTCTTATTTTATGCATACAATTTAGTTCGTACCATACAATGTTTATTTGAAAAATTTTACTTGTCTCAAATCCTGAAACACAAATGAATAATCTCCAGCTTCTGTTATCTAGCAATCAAGTTAGACATTATCTCTGTAAATAAAAGTGCTGGAACATTTCTTATAGTTGTTGTACTGGCTGCTTTATTGTACTGCTCTTTTTGCCTTTCCCCAGGATTCATAAATAACTGATTTGTAACATCAAAAATACCACTGTACAAACTAAGCTTCTTTGATCTCATTCTATGCTATTCTAAGGCACTCTTATCATAAACGCCACTATGCACAACTCCCCTAAATCAGGAAAGTAGAGAGTCCTGGACTATTTTATTAATTTCCTTTGCCAAAGAAACATGTCCTTGTCCATACTGTCCACTTACGAATCTGGGTTGTACAGGCTGTGCAGCTGTCAGTGGTTGTGTTTCATAGGCAATACGATGTTATCTAGCAGATTTAGTATTATGTTTATGCAACAAGAACAGTCTCCTATTGGAATGCTAGGCATGCATATAAAAATATCAGTATTAGGATACTGCTACATTAGAGACATTCACTTTTTGATATCAATATGAAATAGGGGGCATAGTGAAAGCTGTTCTCATTAGTCTTCATCTTCCTTCATGCTTAAGGGAAAGCTGCCCAAGTCTGTCCTTTGCAGTGTCATTTCAGGCTCAAAATTCATCCAGCCTTAAAGTGCATACACCTCTGTTCATCAGCACTCCCCCAAACTCACTGCAAACGTCTAGTGGGTTCTTGCCAGGACAGCAGATCAGGATGCCATGCTCTTCCCATGGGACAGAGCCCTTGCCCCTTCTCAGGGAAGCTTTGAGCTCCCCACAGGCTGTCCACCCACTGCAATTTGATTTCACGGCCCTGGCATCCCTCTGGGCACTGGGAGCTCCCTCTTCCAAAACAGTCCTCTCCCCCATGGGAGAAGCCTTCCCTTTCAGCTCTGCTGGGATAAGCAGGATCTGGCAGGGTTTTTTTTGTCAGCAGAAATGAGATAACAACAGAGGAGAGCAGAGGCACCAGGGCTGATGCACACAGCAGGATATTTGACAGCTCTGATCTCTCCAAGTCACAAGACACAGTAATTTCAGATAAAGGTGAAATCTGCTTGGAAAGAGACTTAGCAACTCACTGCCTTATCCTAGTTTTCTGGTGTTTCAGGCATAGGAATTCCTTACCTTTATTCATAGCCCTATGTGGCCACAGCTTTACTGCCTCTCAATATCAGAGCTCACTCAGTAAAATGACAACTTTCTCTCCAACCTTGAAAAATTATTTTCTTTCTCTGCATTTTCTTATCCAAAAGCTAAGGATGACAGTTACACTCCCTCCCTCATAAATAAATAAATATATACTCTATTAAGAGACAAGCCTTTTGGAGGGAAAATTAATTCCAGTGTTTCTCCCATGACCACCCACCATGGCCGAGGTGCTGCTGCAGCAGGGCCAGGGCGATGGCTTGTGTTGGCACGTCTATCACAGCCCGTCCCAGCAGGCAACACGTCTTGCAGAAGGCTCCCTGTATCCCAGCTCTGCACCAAAAATGTTACACCCCTTTTGCAGCAGAGGATACAACCTTACAGTCATAAAAACCTCTCCTGTATCTTGTAGGTAAGAACAGACGTTAAGGTTTGCTTTTGATACTTTTTCAAGTCCATTGTTTCTTGAGAGTGTGAGACTAAATCTCTCTAATCATAAACTAAATCCAACATGACTCTTCCAACAGCAGCTGTCAAAATTCCACTTTCATTTACCTCCCCAACTTCTTCAACTGCTTACAGCTTTACTACTAGTGGAACATCCCTACAACACCTGAAGCTTACTTTAGCAGTAAGATCAACTGCAATTTTTGGGTTGTTTGGGCTTTTTTTGGCAAAGAAAAGAACTAAAACACCTCAGTCCAGACCAGTTACAGTACAGGCTCTGCCAAGCTATCTGCTTAGTCTCAAAGATAAAGCACAAGCTGCATGACTCCCACACAGCCAACCTGTAAGGTGGTACCTGCAACTACTCATTGCACATTAGTCACAATCTCTGTTTCAATTGCTACAGAGGAGCAACTATTGAGAAATAAAGGGAATACTCATTGGAAACATTTCAGACCAGTGAGGAAGCAGAAATAGCCATACTGGTGTAAGTCAGCAGTCACTGTTAAAAAGGGGAACCAAGCACAAATACAATTCAAAACCTGACTAGCTTTTTAGTTAAGCTCCTTTTGGTTTATTACATTAGCAATTCAACAGCCCCAGCAAAGCTTTGAAGTTAACAACTATAAACAAGGAGTGGGTGGAAAGCACTGCTCACACCTTTCCTGTCCCTATGGCTGCTGCTGCCTGACAGGAGACTGACTGCCCAGTCATCTATCCTGCCACTCTGCAACATGTTGTGCCTGAGCAGCTATAGAAATACTTGATCTTAACTTTCATTATTTTGTAAAGAAAAATACTCCGTTAAACAATTCAGACTGTAGATCTCCCATCAAGTGTTCCCATGTTTTCCTTAGAAAGGATAATACTAACAGTAAGTTTCCACAACTGCTCTGCAAACAAATGACGTAACTGTGAAATAAAACTAATTTAATTCAGGAAGAGGAAGAGCTCTTGAATAGCATGACAGATTTCTGTATGTGTGACTACACGTATGTTTAAAAAAAGCTATAGTTAGGCTGCTTCCGCATAAATTAATACATAAAAATGAAGCTGGCTTCAGTGATAACATCAGTCACTAATCCTGGCACTATTATGCCTAAAATGGAAAACTCCACTGGAACGGGAGAAGTTAGGTCTCATCTTTTATTTAGGCTAAGCCATGAAAGCAGGTTTCAGATTTGACGCACTTGCAAGCAAATACAAACACATGCAAACAGTATTATGTGATGCTACAGCTTCTCAGAGAAAAATCAATCACTGAACAGAACATTTGGGATGAAACAGGTGGGCTAAGACCTTCTGAAATTTTACCTTGAACACATTTTGTGTAGAAGTCCTATACAAAATTGGAGTGTCATAATCACTTTTGATAAATAACATGAAACCATCATGAATGTATGCGTGGAATTTGCCTGCAAGGGCAAAACATGTTTTTTTTTCATGATGATACCTCCTTCTGAAAGGATCTTTTAGAAAAAATGCATATATTTCTTACATGGAATGATTGCCCAATTTCATAAACACAAAAAGGACTATACTTCTAGCAAGGTAGCTTAAAAATATCACATTTTGTATCATAAACAGATTACATATAATTGTTCTTCTCATGGACAGAGCTTCTGAAGTGGAAAAAAAACTTCAGGTTTCTTGTCCCACAGTTTGTTATAAAGCTTTAGGTAAAGAAAATATCCCTACAAATAGTACGGGAGAAGGATTGATCATGGATGTGTCTGGTATTAAAATATTACAAATACTTGACAGGCAAACAAGAATTAAATCTGGTTGGGACTAAGTAACAGCAGTGTCACAAACCAGGAATAAGCTGCATTTTTTTCTTCCTTCTTCCCCAAAGTCAAGGCATTAATTACTCAAGAATTTACATAAATCAAAGCCTCCTCGGAAAGAGGAATCTTTATGTGCTAAAGAACACAAAGTAAAACAAAGCAGGAATGTTTTGCTGCATGTGTACACCAGCACTGATGCTACCAGACAGTGTCTACTTTGCCACTCAACTTGCCACTGCCACGTCGGCCATGCTCCCCGGCAGACACGCCTCAAAGCTCTTTGCTTTGCTACACTGGGTATAACTTCCAGATTTTATAATGTAACAGCAATGCTAGGTAAAGCCTGCCTGCAACCCACAGGAAGAAATAGTTTCAATTCAAGCTGTTAAGTGAAAAATATACTGGGAAAAGCTACATATTTTTGGTCTCCAGTGTCTGCAATTTAGTTCCCTTCCCTTTTTTAAATCCTGGAGATTTCTGTAACTTTGATATCTGTGGGGGGAACAATCGAAAGCCAAAAAAATAAGTTATTCTGAAATCAGCTATCGTCTTGAACCATATAATTATACAGTTCATTCCTTTAATGCTTATGTTTAAAATTTATTAATTACGCATGTCCTTATTAAACATTAGCTATACTAATTCAGTATTTATACATATGAAAGAACTGTCCAGAAGCACACCACTTCTGCATAACACTGCCAGACAAAATAATAGGATCTTTCGTTCATGGAAAGGATCCCTCACCCACCAGAACAGAATACATCACTAAGAACAAAATTGTTTTATACATTTTCAGCATCTTCCAATCTTTCCTTGTTTTAAAAATTTCATTTTATTTATAGCATTACCAGGAAAGAATTAAAACTGAGCAAGTATGAGCGTGTTTTCTGGGTTATGACCTGGGGTACGGCCATATAAACTACCAGGGGGAGAGCCAAAGAGGGAGTTAACAGCATCATACAGCTTCCATGTAGTAACTAATCTAGCACACCCTCTTACTCAAGAGTAAACGTCAGGCTGTTTAACCTACAAATCCACATTAACTAACCTACTGTGTCAGCACACTAAGTTTCCGCCTTCACTTAGTCCTCTGCAACTCATATGCAAGCCCACATTTTAACTAGGTGTGATCAACCTTTGTGACTGGCAACTTGTACAGCAAAAAGTCCTGACACATGAGTACTACATGAAATGCAGCCTGTACAACTCTGAGGGCTGGGGAAACCCTTCCGGCACCAACCTGCAGGTGGGGAGGATGAGTGACCCTGCCCCAGAGGCATCACGGCTCTGGAGCAGAGGGAGTAGGGCCAGGAGGACAGCTTTGCCCCTGACAACTCCTGCCCAAGAGCCCCTAGGGCCACTTCACCATCAGCCACATAATGTAACCCCGATATAGAAACTGCATGTGATCAGTGCAAACCATCAGGAATCAAAAGCCGGCCACTTCCAGATCCAATTTTTGTCCTTTTATGATCTAAAAAAATAATCCCCAAAACCCCTTATTGCTCAAGACAGCGTTGCCACTTAAGCCATTGAGCAAATGGGTAAAAGCGACAGCAGCAGCAGCACAGAAAAACCTGAAGGATCAACACAATCAGCTTCTCATGGAAGGGAATGTTCCCTTTGATACATTCCATGATTATCAGAAATCTGACTGCAGGTATTCCCAAGGTTTTAAAGGCTTCTTAAGAGCATCACAGGCAAACAAGGGCAAACCCCAGCAATTTAATGCCTTTTTAGGGCATACAAAGAACAAAAAATGTACTAGGAAAGAAAAGTAAAGGCAGAAGACATGGCACCTAAAATTCTATCTGGTTTTATGGTACATCAGAGCATGTTCTCATCACACACAATACACAACTGTCACTAATGACTGTCATGTCCAGGCATTCCTTCACCACTCACAGGGCAAGTTCTGCATGCCCAGCAGTTTTTCTGTGTTTTGCAACTTCTGTCCTCAGAGCTGCTCTTACTCACTGAAAGAGGAGCTGGCTGAAGAACCACTTTTCGGTTTTGTACGCTGGAAAAGGGAGATTCCAATAGTGCTGCTTTCCTGATTAATTTACTTAGCAGTGTGAGAAGTAGGAGTGTGATGCACACTTCATAAAGATACTTTGTTAGGTTTCTTAATCCAGGCATTACTCAAAATTAGAGAGCAAAGACTCAGTGCTGAGAAACTGTGTGAAGTTAGAACTTTTTTACCTGACCTTTAATGATGAGTTTACTGTGTCAACTGTACTTTTGATATTTCACCAATTTTGACACTTGAGCAACTTTGAGAGTGTGCCTTGCAGTTACTTTATCTTGCTATTACTTTCTGCGACGGCTAAGAAAATGCTAACCGGTACCCTGCACAAGTCATCATTAGCGTTTCAATCCCTTTTTGATGACTAATACATATTCCTGGAACTGTTAGAAGTGAGATAGAGACCCAAACAAGCAAAGTATAAGAAACATTATGAAAAAATGTAACCACATTTTTTTGAAGTTAACCTTTGTGTTAAAGAAAAGAGACTTTTCCATTGAGCCAGGGTAAGTGTCAATCTTCTAAACAGTGTGAGATTAAAACCCCTATGGACCTTTATGATATTTGTAATTTTATGTTGCATCTGCATAGCACTACTGCTACAGTACAATATTGCAGATATTTATATACATGCTATACTGTAATAATGCAGATATTCACCAAAGCGTGTCTCAGTTACACTTCTGTTTTAGTTGAAACATACATCGAAGGACTTTTAATGAGATGGGTACATGAAAACATCTACAGCACATCTGCAGTCAGCAATGTGCAGAGGCAAACACCATGTCTGACCTGACAGAGGGATTTCCACAGCTCTGTCCAATGCCATCACATCAGCCTGTCCCGAGCACAGCCCAGACAGACCAGGCATATCCCTTCCCTTCGTTACCTGGGAAGAGGATAGTATCTGAAGAGAAAATGGCATTTTAACAATAAATCTAACGTTATGAAGCCTGGAAAGAGCTAACCCATCTAGCTGACAGCTCACTTCATTAAGCATAGGCTCAGCTAACTCAGAAAGCAAGTAAATACTGCTTAGTCCAATTGCGCTTTTAATTATTCAATATAACCACTCAATAAAAGCTCCATTTAACTCTGCTAAATTAGTCCAAGCTGGTAAGTAAAACTATACTGACCTGCTAAGGAAGTAGAACTTAAAAACAAGTATATATTACTCTGCAAATTATCTGTTGGGTAAGAGGCAGAAACAGTATTTTCATGAATTACAATGAGATAGGATTTCAACTCGACTATAAACAAGGATCCTAGCTGAAGATGTCAAGCTGATGTGCAAAATTATGTCAGTAAAGAGTGGTGGCAGTCACCATCTCCTTCTATACAGTACAGAATAGTAAGCAAAGAAGCATACAAAAGTAATGCCCATCCATCCCTACATTCACAAAGCTCCATTCCAGGCATTTAAGCCCTTCAATTACCAGCATGAATGGCCATGTCTACAAAAATGCAAACCTTTGCACTAATTTCTTGGTGACTGCTGTTCCTCCTGGTAGGGATCAGTGTGTCTGTCTGCCATGGGAACAATAGGAAGCAGAGAATTTTCCTAAAACACACCCTAAAGCATTTAGACTGCTGTAACCTCAGGGAGAAGGAGTTGCAGCGCTTGTAGAACAGCTGGGTTGTATTTCCTTCGTAAAAATTTATCAACTAAAAGAGATGAGGGCTTGCTCCAAGTGTGATACTTTCAGGCGATGGAAATGATAATGGGGATTGTTTACTTTAAAATTACTCAAAAAAACAGTTTAAAACTAGATACAACAGCACTGACCCTCACATAGCCTAATCATGCATCAAATCCAGGGAAACCTACAGCAAGTTACATTTCTAATCAATCACTGAATGTTGAAACATTTCAGGTGAAACAACGAAGAGAATACAGATTTTTTCAGACCTTTGTTAATATTTTTTTTAAGTATTAAGACAGTAATACGGAGTTTGACATTTATCATCATTGCTACTAGTAGCACCTAGAGTGAGGCTAGTTCAAACGTTTTCAATACAATTACAGCAAAAGTTGTCTCATTTTAAAAGGCTCCATAGCATCAACACAAAAGTTGCAGCTGTGGCAGTCCAAGACTGTAAGAAAAATGGTACTTAAGGAGATGTAATCCGCTGAAATAGGCTGATACTTGGTTTATTTAACTGGTCCCCATCCAGTACCTAACCAAGCTGAAAGTAGGACTTTTATGTCAAATCTGTCTATTTTTGCCTACATAACATGGACTAGAAAGAAAAAAGTCCTTGTAACGTAAAAATACTTCAAGTTGAGTTCCATGTGTTAGACACTAATTCAAAGTAAGCACTACTTGGGCAGGGAAGCAAGGCAGCAGGAGCAGCCCCATCAGCTCTTGCCAGCAAGGTGAAGGGCAAAGCCTCTGCTGGCCAAGGTGCCCTCCAAGGTACGGTGACACCACCTGGGTGAGCTGCACTAAGCCCAGGGAGGACTCGGCCTCGCCCCCACGGAAACCCTGCAGAGCCACCACAACATCAACACCTTTACCATCAACACCTCCTGCAGCCGGCAAACCTCCACTGCGAAGCACCACCTAAACAAATGCTCTACTAGTCTTAACGTTAAAGACTGTATCCAAATAAACGTAAGGGCAATAAAGTTTACAAATTTGGGGACAGTGGTGTGGGTTTTTTTCCATTTATAAATACTGTTTACAATGTTAAATGTCATTAGAGGCAAGTATTTAATCACAAAGCATGCAAAACTGAAGTCTTGTTTGCAGGTAAATATTTTCCTTGGTCAAACTGAAACTTTCTACACTGATCTGTATCAGCTAAGATAAACTCTAGCCCAGATCTAATTAGATAGCTAAGATCTCCCTGAAGGGACATGTCATGACATAAGCCTTTGCCTTAGCTTTAGTTATAAAAGGCTAATTAAATACAAGTAGAAAAAAAATTAAGTCATCTCTACTGACACTAAACAAGCTTTTTCAAAAATCTGATTAAGCTGCCCATCAGCAGTGATATCCTGTATGTTAAAAGGGAGTGCTGAATTAGGAACTTATTTTTAGCTTTGGCAGGAAATGAGTAATTGGACATATGCACAATGTGTACATACCTGTACACAAAACAACTATAATTAAAGACAAGGTTGAGCAGTTCCTATAGAAAAGCATATCACCAGAGGACACTTTTAAAATAAACACAAAGTTATCCTTCAAAACCCAAAACCTCAACTGAAACACATTACTGTTAGTGCAAAGCCTTAATCTCCTTCAAATAGAGCAAGAATAAGCATGCATGGGAAAAAAAAAAGTCTCTACAGCTTAATCTCAGGCTTTTTCCTACTTGTTAACACTGCAAAGTTGCTAAAAGCCCTCAAGGCAAGGAGCTCTCAAGGATGGATGAGGTTAGAAATTTCACAAGCACAAAGCACTTGTTGATTCTTCATCATAGCAGTTTCTTATCGCTGTAAGTTTGCTTGCCAGCGAACATAAATTCCTCAGAAAACTTTATATAAAGGTACATTAGGTTTAATGACATTGATAGGAATCAAGTTTTAAATCAGCAGAATATATTACACTGCTAAGAGTATTCAAAGCCACATTTTCTTTTAATTACGCTTTCACTCTTATTCAGCAAAATCCTCAGTCTTGTATTGAGGTTTTGTTAACATTATTTTCTAAGATGCAGAAAAAAATTAAAGTAGAACACATTAATTAATAATGTATTTCTTGCACCTCTTTCTGCTGGATTTCTAGACAAACCTCAAAGGTAAGTCCATCATGCCACACTCAGCTGTGAAATTCAAGATATGCCTCCAGTTCAAGTCTGAGACACTGCTGTATTTTTTCACAGACATTCAGAGAAACGCTTCATAAAGCCACTAAAGTCCACAGAAATGCTTTAACATAAACGTCTAACCAGTAACACAGTTGCAAGTTACAGCCACAAAAATTGCTCTTGTTTTAAATTTTATTCTGAAGATAAAGTTAAAAATTAGCCTTCTTTTCTACTGTAAAATCCTTTCAAGCCTGAAAAAACATTGTATGAAACACTTGTACTTTTAAAATTTCCAATTCATCCTCCCTCTTTCCCGAGGATTGCAACATCTTGAATTCTAAACCGAATGCTTTGAATTCTGAAACAGATAAAGTACAGTACATTGCTCACTCTAAGAAAGTACTCTATAGCAAGGTCATTCCTTTCTCCCACTAAATACACATGGAAATCTATGCAGTAAATAATGGCGCCTTTTTTCTTTTTCTTTTTAAACAAAGTTTCCTGTTAACCATTATATTTCAGGCCAGAAGTGTGTGTTTTTCTACGTTACATGCTGTGTCCGTATGAAAAACACACGGCACGAATCAGCACACAAAGAAGAGCTGCTCAGTGACATTTGTTTAGCTCATCGTAACACACTTCTCCACCGTCTAAAACGCATTTTATCTTGGATCTGATCTGTTGGCGGGAATTATTTGTTTGGTTTGCCTTTTTAAGACTTAACTAACATACTTTTGGCTGACACAGCTAGCACGCTGGAATTCACTACACTCTTTACGCTCAGGAGAGGCTGCTTTGATAGCACCTGTTTAAAGAAAGGAAACACGCGTTGAACTATTTCATTTTTACGACGGCACTAGTGAAAATACAGCAGGGAAACAAACTGGGTTCTGAAGGGCAAACGCATGTTCCAGGCACGCACACCACACACACACACAGACACACACAGACACACAGACACACACACACACAGACACACACACACAGACAGACACACACACAGACACACACACACACACACACAGACACACACACAGACACACACACACAGACACACACACACACACAGA
>NW_009954543.1:4381195-4381844 GCF_000747805.2 Chaetura pelagica
GCGGCGCGCGCCGGTGCCTTTCTGCCCGCCTGCCTGAGGCCCGCGCTCCCCTCACCTCTCCTTTGCACAGCCTGCAACTAAGGAGGCCCAAATGAAAGACCAGACACACAGAAGCAGCTTTCCCCACGCCCCGCCAAGGGCTGCAAAGGGTCTCTCGTACTCCCAGCTTAAGGACCCCCGGACCCTCACTCTGCCAAGGCAGCGGGACGAGCACCCACCCCGCGGGAACCGCCACGTCAGGAGCCTCCTGCCCAGCAATTATTAGCTGTGTCGTTACCCTCCTGTCACCTTCTCCGCTGCCCACACGCACCAAACTCTCCAAGCCAGGATGCTGCACAGCAGCAGCAGCCCCTGCCGCCCCGCACTCACACCTCGCTGGCTGCTAACGGGGCTGAGTTAACCACACAGATTAAGATTTACCCCAATTACTTGCTTTGCAGATTCCCCTGTTTCCCCTCCAGGGAAGGGAACTGCTGAAGAAAATAAAAAGAGCTGCCGGTCACTTCTAGAGAGCCCTGCCCGGCAGGCTGCGCGGTGGCCGGAGCAGCGGGCGGTGCGTGGCCTCCCCGCCCGGCCGGGACGGGACGGGGCGGGGCGGGCGCCCGTACTTTACCCGTGCAGAAGCTGATGAGGGCCGCAGGGTCGCAGG
>NW_009954543.1:4382210-4450024 GCF_000747805.2 Chaetura pelagica
TCGCCACCTGCAGTCACGGCCCCCGCCCCCCGCAACCCGCCCCGCAAGGCACCCGCGGCCCCTCGGGACGCGGTGACACTGGCGACCAAAAGCCAACAGCGATCAACTCGCCCTCAGTCTAAGCATAAAGTGACACCACCAGTGAACTAATGAAAAGGATTTTTACACTCAGCCGACGCGGATAAGCCATCACAGGTCGGAAGCACGTCTGTCTGTCCGTCAGACACCGCACAGGTCCCGCGCCAGTCACAGCACCGACAGACACGGAAAGTTCACACGGGGGGCAGGGGAGAGAGGAAAGGGGTGGCTCTTCGTTGAGTGTTACACTCGAATAGTTCTCATATGACGTCTTTCGAGAAGAAAAAGCCATGACATCACTGGTGATCGACTCACATCCATTAGATTAAAACGAAGCGAAAATACCGGGGCTTAAAAGCAGCAGCAGCTCAGTAAAGCCGTCGTTCTATTCAGCAGAAGAGAACTCGTATTACAAACGCATTACAATCTATTTAGCTTGATCATTATTTTGTCTGTCTTGGAAGATGAAGCACAGCCAGATGAAAACTAATGAATGCAACATGTGTTCATTCTTTTGGTAGCCGTGCCTGAAGCCAACTGGCAGAGACCACAGGAAGATAAATGTCAAAACAAAACTATTTGTGAATATATACTGCATATATGTTGCCTCATCTCCATCATACTTCACATAGTTTATTATTTTTAAGCTTTGCAAGCATATTAAGTAACTCTGGATTAAAGTTTTGATTTTCAGACAACTCTGGGATAGAAGAAAAAAAAATAAAAGTGACACGGGGGAAGTCCATATCTCCATTCAAAAACAAGGAGTGGCAGCACCTTCTTCCACCCTCACTAACAGCTGATAAGAAGGTTTGTAACAACACATATAGATAAGACAACACACAATGGTTTCTGTACGTTTCCCACAGAATTATCAGTCTATGTAATTTCAGCAGTATCTTCATTTTTCCAGCAGCTCCTGACACAACAAAGGAATCAACCTTTGCAGCAATTTAAAAAAGAGAAAGGCAGTCAGCTGAAAGCAAGTCTGCAGTACATAGCCAGTTAGCCAACCATCATGATTAATAAAAGGAATGCACTGAGAAAATGAATGGTGGAAAACGATAAAGGGTAAAAGGCAAGGGCACACAGTTAAGGAAAGTGTCCCTTCTAAAGGCACGGGCTTCAATACAGCCATGGCAACACGGAAAATCCATAATTCTAACTTGTCCCAAGCACTATGTTACATCACATAATCAAATCAAACAATCTTAATTGCAGGACAAAAACTATGACGCCTAAAAAGACATCGCAGGCAAAAATCCTCCGTGAGGCCAAACAGACCATTGTATGTGCTGGAAAAGACCAGCATAGAGAGCAGAAAGAGGCTTCATTTGCCAGTTTAAGTGGCTGTTAGTGCTCCAAATGATGACAGATTACATACAACTAGCAGGAAGCATCCAATGTAGTTCAAACTAATAAATTTTTTTAGAATGTCTCATTTTTAGAGTAAGAAAGACATTTTGTAAAGAAAATAAAATCTTTTCTTGGTATGGTAGGATCTCCTACCATACTAAAAGGATATGAAATACTGGTATTTCTAGATATCTATGACTCTGCTTTTTAGCTCTAAAAAGAATGGATTTCCTCAGCATACCAAAAAAAAAAAAAAAAGGCTGCATTAGGACAGTATTTTAGATAGAACTTAATGCCTGCCAAAACAAAGCATGCAGGGTGAGGCAGAAGGAACCAAGGCAAATGTCAGAGCACCTTCAGAATAATTTTCTGAATGCTTATGTTTGAAATAAGATTTCAGATGGCCCACTGTATACCGACCAATGTGAAAACAGTAGAAGCACTCTCAATCCACCCATCATCTGTTCCTTCCTGGGCTGAGTACTGGGATCAAAATTCCTTGGTGTGCCCTAAAATCTCTTAACAAAGTCTTAATTCCTCAACAGGATTTTTAACTCTTCTAGCTCTGGGCTAAAGCTGTCCTGAGCAATCTTGCTGTGACCAACAGCTGACTGCTGCTAACCTTTTCAGGATAAAACACCATCTCAGGCTCCTCTTCCCTGCTGTTATTTAACATGAGTGGTGGAGGATGAGGACGTACTCCTCTCAAGTATTGTACGTAAGCAAAATGATGAAACCAGTACTTCAAATATGGCACAGATCAAAACAAAACACATACAACACAGGCAAGTAACCTTTGCCAACAAAATATCTTGGAACATGAGTGGTACAAAGTAAGCAAGTAACCTTTGCCAACATAAAAATATCTTGGAACATGAGTGGTACAAAGTACAGTGCTACACCATGAAAAAACCAACCCTTTTTGTTCTAACAGAATAAGGCCAGTTAAAGATCAGGAACAGAGCCCTGCACACTGCACAAGTATGGATTCGTTGTGTGTTTGCACTCGACATATGGATAATTAGTAACATCATACATGTGGTAAGAACAGATGATATCTCCAAGACGCCAGCAGCAGCAGATTATGAACCTACAAAACTACTCATTTTTTGTAGACACACTTCAGGTTTTCACACACAAAAATACACTCCATCGCTTTTCTTCAAAGGTGGGAGCAAACTGTCCCTCCAGTTTTTGAAGAGAGACAAAGTGATGACTCCAAAGAGTTCCTGCCTTTCACATTAAGAAAAGGAAGAAGCAGGTCTCCTGCCTAGACCCCAACCATTACCATCCACTGACCCAGACTCAACCAAGGGAACTGGGGGTGCCACCACCACCCTCAGTGGCACTGACTGCAGAAAAGATGCCTTCTGTCCAGGACACCTTTAGTCATTAAATATCATAGAGGAAGATCACTTACTGAGTTTCCTTGGCAAGCAATCCTGCTACCAAGAAAATAACTGAAGTTACATGGAATTTGGAAAAAGTTAAAGTTTGTTTTCACAGAACAAGGGTCTTTTATCTCCTTCAAATTTAGGAAATTGTACAACTAAGAGATTCAGCATGAGGTAGTCACCTATCTTCCCTTCAAAGGATTGTCCCTCCCTACCTTTCCTTCAGAAAACCCGTAGCTGTAACTACCTAAATAACGTAAAGTGATAACTGTACTGAGACTAGTTAAATGACTTTCTTGCTGTTGAGCTGCAAGAGGGCAGCACTGGTTAATTCTCTTTCTTCATATGTATAAAACCCATCATGTTTCCACTGGCAAACAGTCCTTCAATCATTTTGATTTCTTCTTTCTGAAAAGAAACTGCAGCAATGTTTCAGTTGGCAATTCACCTCATTGCCCAAAAGTATCACCTTTCACCAGCTGCACGCGTCTCTGTTCCAGTATTACCTTTACGCCATGGAAAAGAGAGAATAACAATTTCTTTAATAACTACCCAGTTCCTAAAGACTTGAAGCTTTTTTTTCCTTTTTTCCTTAGGAGGGGGAGAATTCTTTCTGAAATCAACAGACTGCTTTTAAAACCATGTTTACCTGCAATTGCCTAACTGGCCCAACAAATCAAAACCATCTCATCAAATGAGAGAAAAATAATTTAGCACAGCTTTAAAATACACACTTCAGTTAAGAACACTCATTGCATTAGGCCCCTTTCCAACTGGACTTGCAAGGCACACAGAGGTTAGTAAGCTCTGAAGGACAAGGACAGCCACACACAATCCAGGGCTCTCATTAATGCTTGCAGGATGCAGCAGCCTCTGCTCATACCTCCTCTTCACTCCAGGTGCTGGCACTATAATAAAACCTATTCTCTGAAGCATTAATACCAAGAGTGACAGAAGGCAGGACCTTTGGCTACAATTAAGGTCACTTACAGTTGGCATACGGCACTACTGCTAAAATAAGCATCCTGGCCCTCTCCTGCATCCATCTCATCCTCATCCTACTCCTGCCACTGGCGTAACTGCTCACATGGCTGCACAGGGAAGCACACTGGGAGACTGAACAGCATGAGAATTAAGCCATCAACTCCAAACCAGGAAAACTCACAAGGCCAGTTGCTTGGCATATGGCACAACAAACCATGTTGCAGCTACAGGGAGGGTGGCAGCACTCTCTGGAAAGAGCAGCAGGAACAGTGCCCATCACAGCTCTGCCCATGGATAACTTCAGGTGTTTGTGAAACAGCTACCCCTGTAAATCACGTTTCACTGCCTGAAGACTGAGCAAAGCAAGAACTGATACAGTAGAGAGTGAAGTCCCCAAATGAGCAGGGCCAGGGTCAGACACAGCAGGGAGCATACAGAAGTGCCAGCAGCCATTCTCTTATCAACCCTTCCAGACTCTAAACTTAGCTCCTTTGTCCTACAGGCATTTTTTTGAGAGCTAACATGAAGAAAACATGAGAAATAGGTGTACATTGGACCATAAAAGCTGTCCTGAGGCTGCCTCCACAACTAAACCATACCTGTGTCCATGCAGTCAACCATCTCATCAAAGGGATCTGAATGGGGAAAATTATATATTTTTTTAAATCTCATTACTTTACTGAAAAAAGAAAACCTGCAAACAATACAAAGCCCTTCGATTGCACACAAATATTTTAAGAATAACCCCCTCGATGTCTGTTCTTGTCAGGTGGGGTTTCTGCTGCATCAGCTGCTGACTCTAGTCTGCAGAGGCAGCTGTACCAATGCAACATGGGGAACAGGTAGGGTAGCTATGTTTAAGGCTGGTATTTCACTGAGCATACCATCAAACCACAGCAGTATCATGCCTTCCACTGGCTGCTTGGACCACTTGCACAGCAGACTGCTTGCAGATGCTTTCCTGCCTACCCATCAAAAGCAATATGGAAACAGTCAGCAAACAAGATGAAAACAGCCAGGAAAAGATTTCTCCCACAAACTTTATTTTAAGCATATGTGTTTTTTTTTATTTTGAGCATACTGACCACAGTCCAGACCATGTGTCCCAAATGGTGGCCCATGAAAACATGCAACCCTGCCTCTGAGGAAAGGAAGAGTCTTAACAGTAGCATCCCCGTTATGTGCAGACTGTGTTTTTATGGAGATAGTCACAGTTTCATCTCTGGTGGAGAATCTACAGTCTCAAACACACAACATAAGGGTTATTTTTAAAGCTATAGGTTCACACAAGATTGTTAATATGAAGAAATTCCATTTTCTGAAAACTATCAACAAAAGTTTAATTCTTAATAAAGATGGCTAATCAGTAGTCCTAGGCATAACAAAGCTATGGTTATGGACTAGTTACAGTTCAGTAACTGCTGTCGAATCATTCAGCTCATGCCAACAAAAAGAAAAATTAAGCTTTTGCCATGCAGAAGTGGGGAAATAGCAGGGGAGAGACCAACTGCAAAAGTGTTTTCTAACAAAGCACTTCCAAAGAGTGTCCACTTCTAGAAATACTACACTGCTTAAGAGTTGTGTATTCTTTCAAAAAAATGTCATTCCTTCATACTAAAACACCTCCAAAAGTTGGCTGTTTCCACTAACATATTGCTGCAAAGTTTATTATTTTTACTACTTTTAAAAGTAGCAAAAAAATAAACTAAGTGTAAAAAAACCAACATATTTTCAAAATATCCACTATTTATAACAGAGACCAGAGTTTCTCATTTGCTATCTGTTCACTTTGAGATGCCAAAGAAGTAGAAAAGTGTTTTTGAAAGCAGCACGAACAAGAAGGGCAATCCTTCATACATAACAACTTCTTACTGAGGATGTCCAGCACAAAACTTGTGGACACACTGGGGACTCACACAGCAGATGACCGGCTCAGCAGCACACTAGGACAACACAATCCTTGTCGTGCACAAAAAGCTACTCCGTGGGCAGGAGAGGGATGGGAAACACATCCCAGAGCGTGGCTCAGACATAACCAGGCATCTTGGTACGACATGTAAATGAGGATGGAAAACCACAGACACTAATCCGGTTTAATTTAGATGGCTAGGAACACCTTTTGGCTTCCAGACTCCTACACACACCAACAGAAGCCAAACCTTCCACTTCAGGGGTGGGGTGTTCATCTCAACTTGTGACCACGCAGATAAACACAATATCTCTCATTTAATTATTACCTAGTACATGCAAATGTCATGTAGGTGTCAGACCTTAAACTCTTACAACACTTCAGAGTTTGACCTTATCAAAAGATCATTTACAGCAACATAGTTTTGACATATTGTATATAACAGCTGTACAGTCCATAAATTATTTACCCTTCTGATGGCACAGACTACTAAACAATGTGGTTTAAAGAGAATCTGCACAGACAGTTTTATATATGTGCAATTCCTTCAAATTTAGTTGACAGCAGAATTTGTACTCTCAGTAAAATGGGTCACAATAATAAACTTCATGGTTTGTTTACAAATACAGAATTGAACTGTTGTGAAGTCCTCAGGCAGAGCTTATGACCTATGCTGTTGGAAGAACATAAGAGATACACCTTTTTGGGTTTTATAAAAAGACAAATAAGGAAATTCCTATTTACTTCTCTTCTTTTTCAGTAGTATTCTCAGTATTATAATTCAGATTCACTTTATAACTTGGTCAATATAAAATGGGATGTCATTTTGCAGTAACTAGCCATGAATTTGCCTGAATTGTTTGATAAAAAATTGTCATTAGAAGAAGCCAGCTTGGTTCACACACAGAGGGAGAGGTCAAGAGACCTTTCAACAAAATCAGCAAATGAAAACTGCCAGACTAGAAGTGACACTAAATTGCAAGTATGAATAATATTATTGACACAAAATTATGTATTGATTTCTAATTTGTTTTTCCTTTAGGACTAGTAGAGTTACAAAAACCTGACACAACTGATACCTTTGCCAGCCTCTCTGGAGAAAACCTAAAGGACAGTGAGACAACAAGCAACCCACCATTTAATCTGTAGCTTTCCTACAGGTCAAGATTGAGGTCAACTTTTGACTATAGAAATGTGTGTTGATATTGCCAGAAATAAAACATTCTATACATCAGGAAAAAATAATTTCTTCCTCTGGATCATCAATCCTGTCATGACAGCTAAGGGTGAAAGCAAAGAACAAAAAGGCAAATTAGAGAGAAGGAGAAAGAGAGAGGGGAAACTGGTGCATAGTGGCAGAGGTCTAACTGAACTGACAGATAAAACAGCTGTGGTACACATCAGGACACACCATGCTATGGGGAAAAAGCACCAGACAGGGAAAATGGAGGCGGTCCTTGGTGGCTTTAAGAAACACAGCAGTATTTTCCAGGAATCCAGCTTATAAAAGCTTACAAGAGACCTACTAAAGGTCAGAAGCAGCAGGAATTTGATGGTATCATATTACGTAAGAGGCATTTTTATACAGTGCAAAACCAGCCCTAGAATGTGGGGATGGTTATGGCAGCGTATGAACAAATTTACTATGTCCTTACTTCACCACAAGAAGCTTCTGTACTCCAGAGCTACCAAGTCATCTTCAAGTAATGAGAGATGGAAACAGGAGAACAATCCAAAACATACTGAAATCATGACTTTAACAGGAATTTAATCAACCCACAGATTAAGAGTTCTGTTCTTTGAGAAGGATAAAAGTCCATAATCTAAGTGAATAAAATACCAGGGGTGATGGGACTACAGTTAAAAGCAACTACTTCCCTAGCAGAAGAGACAACAGTACTGATGGCTCTAAGCTCCCAATGCCTTAGGATAAGGAATACTCACTACATATAGGAAGTAAACTGAAAGAACAAAAACTACTGCTCTCCCCCACCTTTTGCAAACACCTCCCGGCCATTCCCCCTCCCGCCAATACTATCACAGCATTTGTATTTTTCTTAACACAAGAGGGTATCCTCAACCCACAAAGTCAGTAGGGCTCATGTAACTAGCTGCTTCCATGCAGGTTTTCATGATCAAGACTGATAGGAGCACAATTCCACCACAGGATTTTTAAATAGGAATCTGATAAATACCCTTATATACAGCTTTTTTTAATCCATGTTTTGGGGATTTTTGTGTGTGTTTCCTTTTTAACACAAAGTTCTAACCTACAGGCAACCTGAACATACAGCTTCGATTTGAATTATGTATCCCCAATGAAATGGAATGTAAACACTTTTTTTAATATCAGCTTGTGCAATGTTTAAAGCACTCCACAAAGCCAAACGGAGAATCACATAATTGTAACTGCAATTTGGCTACACAGCTTTTAAATTAAGGAAATAATAAAGTATCATTATATTTACAGCCTATGTTTTTCTCTCCTATTCCAAATTTTTAAAGCAAGTGAGACTTGATCTCAAGACAGTCTTGAGACACAAAAGACGTCCAAATCTTAGTAAAGTGCTCCCAAGGAGTTCACAAAAATAAGATTATTTTTTATATTGTGTACACCATAGGTCATATTTGACCATTTAAATACTCAGTCCAGTATACAAGGCCCCCCGGTTCCCATATTCCTTTTTCTACCCTCAAGCCAAAAGAATGTAATTGTTCTTAAAAATATTTTGTCAAAACTTCAGAAGACAAATTGTAACAGTGATTTATTTACCAGTAAGTTTGTAATCAACACAAGAGCTTACAGGACACTGAGCAAGTGACAGAGTAAGTTTTATTTAGTAGAAATGTTTTGCCTACTATCTCTATAAACAGGAAGACTCAGCTATTTCCTTCAACCAAGTGCTAGAGACTTAATAACAGAGCCTGCAGCAACATCTACTTGAAAGTAACAAACATGTAATGCTTCTGCTAGAAAGCATACACTACCAAATTTTATTGCAGAACACTCAAATGGAAGGACGGTATTAGATACCAATGAAAAGATGTCTCAAAATGTCAAGGAAAAGAAAATTCTAGTTCCTTTCTCTGAAGTTTTCACTAAATGTTGTATGTTTCTCTAGGCATCATTTGAGGAGGCATTCAGTTTGCAAGGTAACAGATTTGAAGGAACCTCACAGGCAGAATCTAATCAAAATTAGAGGCTTTCACTCTACTGTCAAGTTGCTTAACATTTTGCCCTCCCGTCGGAAAATAAACTGTAGAGTTACACTACTGCAATCAGGAATGAATGCATCATTGCAAGTTACTTGTGCAGCTTTCCTACACTTTAATAGCTTGGAAATTTACATTTTAACATAAACACTTTATATCTCAATCCCCGAAATAACCGTTACGCATTTTTTTTTCTGCCACTCTGTACCTTCTTGCAGAAAAGTATCCAACACCCTGCAAGGCAGCTCATGAGGAGGCAAGTCCTCCCAGATCCATTAAAATAAGGTCAAGGGAGAGCAGTTGCAGATTGCAAATTACTATGCTTCATAACTTTCACGATTTTCTTAATAGAGAATGTATACCTCTTTTTCGTTTCTACTCTCTTTACAGAATTCAAATCACTCATTTTTTTTTCACCAAAGGAGAAGTATTTGATTTAATGATTAACTCACTTGATGGGTAATCAGGGAACTGATTTTATCTGCTTCAGTGCTATGAAGTGGCCAGCATTAACTTCCATTAAGGCAAATTACAGGTTTTAGAGCAACTTGCAATCACAGGAAATTGGTTTGTTCTTGCAGCATCCTCAAAACCCATGGAGGATATCGTACATTGGAGGAAGGTGGGGAGAAGTAGAGAGGATTAAATTAAACAACAATTTGGAGGAAGCAACTTGCTGTTTTCTGTCTCCACTGATGAGATCAGGTCTACACCATTAAAAATGACATAAGAGTACACAGTTTGTTTGCATTGTCTCCTTCCTTTTCTCATTTAAAAATCAATTGCTATATTTAGACAGGGTATACATTGGAAGGAACAAGCTATCAAAACAGTAAACTGAATTTGCAATGTGATCCTACTCGCCCACCCCAAGAGGTCTAAGGAATGGTCTAGAGGCAGACTGCACCTGAGACCACCGAGCATGGGCATCACATGTCAGTGTCAACATGTGATGAGCATTTGGTCAACAGAAAACTAAGATGTTTATTTTCCTTAAAAAGAAAAGCTGCCTGAATCTGTAGTGGCAATGATTTTTAAATGTTAATTACTGAGGTCCTCCACTCTACAAGAACATATTACTGATTCTCAAACCCAAAGCAACACCTTGGGCTGTCTGTATCACACACACATACACATTGTGGGCAGAGTGTGGTGGCTTTTCAGCAGAGTTCCACTCTCCTACAGACAGGATGGAAGCAGGAACCAGCTGTGGGAATGAATCCAGCCGTCTCTGAAAATATGCCAGAAAATGCTTGCAGATAACTGCTTTCAAGGTACCACTCTTCAGTAAAAGGATTAGAATGGAAATAACCAGAACTTGGCACAAATTTCTTAAGTCAGGAGTTTGGTTTAGAACATTAGCAAATTAGTAGTTCAAACTTAATTCACTGTTGGAAGATTTGATTTGGTAAGAAATTTTTAGATCCTGCTGGGAAATTTTGCAGGACAGACTTTGTCTGGTATCTGCAGCACCAGGCAGAAAAGGGGACACAGCTCTGAAGACAGACCATCTTCTCAGTGAGGTGCTGCCAGACAGGCTAAACACCAGTGAGAAACTGTAGCTGGCTGAAGAGGAAACCAGGAATCACCTCAAGACTATTACACCCTTCACTCTGATACAATTTAACATAACATGGCAATTTCAACAAGTTATTAAAACAAGTCATGCTGGTAGACACAGAATACTTTTGAAAAAACATTATTTTAGTAAAACTACATCTAAATAGCATTTGGACAACCTGGGCTATAGCAAACATTATATCATACTGTCATTCCTTCTTTTATAGCATTTCTAATGAGCACCTGAACTACTTTCATAAAAAGAATCATAGAATCATGTAACGATTTGGGTTAGAAGGGACCTTAGAAGATAATTTAGAAACAACCCCCCCAAACTGAAAGAGACACCGCCCATGAGATCAGGTTGCTCAGAGCCCCTTCCAACCTTGCCTTGAATGGCTTTTAGTATTACTACATCAGTTGAAAAAAACTGCTTTTGCTTTTTTGTAAATTAGTCAAGATTTCTCAAACTTGTTTTCTTATGAAAAAAAGTTTAACAAATTTGTAAAGATTACAAAACCAAAAATATGCTGACTTAACAGAATTCCATAGGAAAAGCTACTTTAGAGTACCCCATGAAGTAGCAGCAGTGCTGAGTTACTGACTCATTTCTTCACCAAGATGAATTCAACCAACGCATATTAAAATGCTAGGTGGAACTATGTACTAAAATGATTTTGTATTATACAGTAATATGTTAAGGACAGTTTTTCCTCCTAGGAGACTGTAAAACTAAAAATTGGTCCACAACAGTTCACTCATTATTAAAATCTGAAACACTAGTCACTACTAAAGACATTTTCCTTAGACAGAAAATGTCACTAATTTGTCATTCATGTTTTAGCTTTATCTTAAATAAAAACAAGATGGTATTGAAGTCTGAAAAATCTTTGTGGTCAATAATGGAAAGATATCTTTCCCCCCTGGAGGTTGCTACCATAGTACTGTTGTAGATACCACCCCTCATGTTAAGGAATAATATAAACTAACTCCCCAAGCAAGACATTCCATTTTTCAATATATATTTTTTTCAAATGTTCTGTTCCTTTAGGTTTCTTTATGATCTAACCTAAGCAGCAATAGCAAGATGGTGCATCATCCTAAACAAAGCATTAACTTGCTCAAAGCCTTCTGCTGGCTTCCCAAAGCATTAAAAAAATACAGAAGAATCAGTGTTTTGAGTTTGCCCAAACTGAACACAGTTCAGCACTGATGCATGGATGACTCAGGATTTGCCTTTGAAATGACGTGATGCTTTCAGAAAATAGGGGGGGAGAGCTTATTCTACAAAAATATTTTTCAATATATGTGGTAGATGGAGAAGAGTGAAGCCCCTCTATAGGTGAGTAAGGTTGTTTTCTGGTCATAGCCAGTAGATAGCCAGATCTGTTCAGTGAGATAACAACTTGAACAGAACAGCTACAAACAGTGTTATTTTAAATTAAATATGTTTGTTTAAACCATATATGACAGGTATCTGCCACATTCAAGTTTGTATAATTTATGAATCGCAGCTTAAATCCAAGGCCAAACTCAGAACAGTGAATTATTAAGAGGGAGGCAATGTTTTTTGGTCATCTTGTATTTGTTAATTCAGGGCTGCTCACTTCACAGTTTTATTAAAGAAACATAGAAATCCTCTTCCTCATATTTCACAGCTTCAAGAAAACCAAATTTATGAAACATTCACAACAAAGTCATACCCATTAGCAACAGAGCTGATGATGTTAAAAAAAAAACCCCACACATCAGCAGCTCTATAGAACCTTCTCTACAGGGATAATTGTTGGAGTCCAGTCCCTGAATACACAGCTCTTGGCAAAGCTCACTTCAGTTTGGCTTACTTGAACACTCAAAACAAAAACTAACAAAGCCTCTTATTTTTATGGGTCAGATCGATTGTTCCAATGCATGCTGATTGTATCTTTTACAAACAAAGTCAGGATTTAATTGCACTGGAGCATTAAGCAGAGAGTCTTTAAAACTCTTCTCTGTTTAAACTATCTGAATTGGCAAGTGGCTGTATAAGAAAGGACCAAAGTGTGTGCCGTTCTGCAAAATATCCCACAGACACATAAATGGGCAGCTACCCTTCCAAAGTCATTTTTAAACACACAGCCGATAAGGAAGAATTACGAGTTTGCCTTTCTAAACTTTCCACAGACTGATACAACTTCAGGTTCCTAAAAAATAACCACATTCCTACTCTAGGCATCAGTGACATTGCTGGATTATTCCCACCGCAGTTAGGAAGGGCTGTGTATCAGTGACAAAGCCACATGTCTGAATTCTCAGTGCAAAATTCCTACAGTTTCCATTTAAACCAGACAAGAGTGTATAATTTCTGCTTCTATCCATTCTTCTAGATAGACGCCAGAATTTTGTGCCCGTTGGAATTTTATAATTCCTTTGCAGATCATGAAAACAAAGCAATAAAGCACATGGATGGAAAAAAAAAAAAATCCTCATTATTTTTCCATACTAAAGAAAGTAAAATTTCCACTTCACTGTGAAATATAGCAAAGCAGTAAGTAATTTATTAGCCATGCCCTACAATTCAGAGGTACACAACAATATTCCAGATACACAAAGAACAAACCCAAGCACAAGCCACACAAACACAGGTCACCCCACAAGCCCCCTACGCTCTCCTAGCAACAGGATGGATTTCTCTATTTCAGCCAGTATTTTGTTTCCCAAATCTTGCATTGAACAAGGCCCTTCCTTGGAGGCAATGCTCTTGTAGCATATTGAAAACGAGGGCTGCTTCCAGTTCTGTGACAGATGGGACACACTCCAGCCCTTACAGCATTGCCAAAGCAATGATGATCTCCTGGGAGCACCAAGGGAGGAGCAGCCACAAGCTCCCAGCAGTGCTTGCACGAAGGGTCTGTCTCCATTTCCACATTCCTCCAGGGACTGCCTTTAAATAAAGGCAATTTTTGCCACCAAAACTGTTTGCTCCTTTCTGTCAACATGCATACAAAAGGTCTTAATTCCACAGCTCTAGGAACAGAGATGGTGCAAAACAGGCATGTTTGACACTAAGCACCATGCAGGAAATAATATATGGGGGACACTGGCAATGAGGGGAGAACAGAGGGCCAACAAAATACCTTTATTTCCTTTAAATATTTCCTTTTCTCCTGTTTCTGTTTTTCTTGCCCATTTGGAGCATGAATTGTTGATGAGGGAACTGTTCTGAATCTCCTATTATGCTAAAGGAGGTGCTTGGATGTATTAGGAAAGGCTACTTTTTACTTCTCAACTTAGCGTGAACAATTCCAATGCCCTCCGAGCATGAAAAGGACAGAGAAAAAAGATTTAAAATTTACACTTCATTCCACTCCCCAAGAGGACCTTGATAAAAATGAAACCTACATCTGGATTAGCAAGCATTAACAAGATTTATTTCAAATGCTTGTTTCTTGTTTTTCTTCCCTCTTCCTGGCCCAAAAGCAGAGAGCTGAAAAGACCCAGCTGGCACTAACCCTTCTTTTCTCAAGTGGCAAATAGAAGAACTCAACACTCAATAAGATTTTCACTTTCCCAAATAAAGACTAAAGGCTCCCTTCCTTGACAAAGTGGGACTTGGTTATAATAGTCCCTGAACCTCAACATGAAATCATCTTAAAAATAACCTGCTTATAGAGTTCCTTGGAGATGGGAGCAAACAAGATCCTACCTGCACAGAAAACAAAAGTGGCCTTCAAGATTTAGCAGCCTTCTTTAAGAAGTTATTGGCCCAGTGTATCTTATTCCCCAATTAGGTAAAGACAGGGACACCCTCACATGCAACAGCTGCCTAGAGGGGAACCCCTCACTGGTTCCAGGGCACACTTTCCTCGAGGAGAGCCCCACTACACCACCAACCTTAGGCTATAGGGGACATGGAGGACTCAAACTGGCTATGCAGTGAACAACAACAGTGAACGAGCAATGTCCTGTGCCAGCTCAGTAGCACCTTAAATCACCACAGCCCTGAAGCAACTTAACGCCAAATGTAATCATATATACATGATTATGTATATATAAATATATATGATATATATGTGATGTGCATGCATGCACGTATCTGTGACCCCACTGGCTCTCAGAGCAGCTCACTTAGGGTGCTTAAAGGACAAACCCAGCACCAGGGCAGAGAGTGCTGACTGTAAAAAGCAACTGAGTTTTGACACGTGATGCACCATTTCAGTGACCATAAAGGAAAGGTTGGAAGTGTTAAGTGAGAAGAAAAAAAAAAAATTACATTTATAAATTAGCTGCTCCTGGGTTCAAAAGTTTTGAGACCTTTTTTCTGGTTCAAGTCACTGGTCAGGGGGAGCTTAGACTAGCATCTCTATAGAACTATAAGAAGAGTAACAGAGATTTAGTCTCACCCTGTCTCTATGAATTGCTCCACATCATTCCCTGTATCAGATGGCATTAATGTTAAAAAACACGCTCACCCATTAAGGGAGTGGCAACAACAATATGTGTGGGACTACTTGGCAACAAAGGTCTACAGAGAAGAATCGAGACTGAAATTGTGGCCCAGCACAGACAATATTAGGCAGAAGTGCCAACACTTGACAATTGTGAACATTTTTCACACAAAATAATCTGAACAATATTACTGAACATGGTGCAAAGATAAGTCCTTTAGTACAAGAAGTTGTTAGGCAGGATGTGTCCCCCCTTCCTCCTCACTGAACACTAAACAACATAAATCATAAGTTATTTCAAACTAAATCAAACCTTGCCAGAAAGCAAGACTTGCCAATGCTTTCCCTCTGCTCATCTCAATTCACCATTCACTCAGAAAAATAACACAAGCAAACAAGGAGACAAAAAAAGAAAAAGAAAAAAAAAAAGGTGAAAGAGAAGGGAAAAAAACAGAAACAAATACACACACAAGGCATAAAAACCCAGCAAGCATAGTAGAGGGTCTGGGCAACTACTCAGTGAAGGGAGCACTCAGAAATGGTATACCAACACATACAGCAGATCCAGATGTAAAAGTAAATATTAACAATTTAAAGCTGACAGAATTGCACAGCACAATTAACATCTATTGCCCCAGTTTTAGAGAGAGGAGCCACTAAAAACTGTATAGGCAGTATGTGCACCTCCCAGCAGATGTGTTACTGGGCACATGCAGTTAGAAAAAAACCCTTCAGTCATTTATTGGCATGATTAGACATTTTACAGGAGTCTTTCCATTTCCTAAATCTTCTCATATCCTAAAACTGCAATTAAAAGGAAAGGGGTCGTGTCTGGAAAAACAACCATACAACTTCTTGTTTTTAGACAGCCACATTTCTTGTATGGCTGTTAAAAATCTGCCAGAATTTCCCCTATAAACATGTTTCCAGCAACTTCAGCTCCCCCATGCAGTCTTTGGTCCTAAAGTAATAGTCTCCTACAGAAAAGCTTTTTGGACACACGCAAAAAATAATTCAGCCACACATTTCTCTTGCATGATTAATCGTTTTCCACATTAAGATGACACAGCTAGTACTGGAGTCTCCTGCCACAGAGGGAAATTAAGAAATTCAAAAGAAAAAGCATTAGTATTGCATACGATGAGCCATTGTCACATTATGAAATAAAAGAAGTAGATTAAGAGAAACATAACCTTTGAGAAGTAGCCCATAGTTACATAAAGGCTACATTTGCCTGGTAGGATAGTCAACAGAGGAGGAGAAAAATAAAGGAATAGAAGTACTAGCACACACAGGAGCTTCATCCATCCATCTGTCAAAACTGACTAGTGTAGAAAGATTGAGCAATTGAGCGTATCAGTGAGTTTAAGAGCACAACTTGCTGTGTTCTACTGCCAAGGAGGACGAGGCTGACTGCAGAACTCAGAGACAGCTGCTGCACAGCACATGGGCAACATCCATCCTCTACACACCAACAGCAGCCTCAGCACAGGCACTGAAGGCTGCAAGACAGGATAAAAAATAAATAAATAAATGAAATACAGGGAAGAGGAAACACTGCATACCAATGAAATGGCTAAGAAATAAAGAACAGTTGACACCTAACGGACTTTAGGCAATTACATTTGGAGAGCAACGGGAATTCTACAGAGATTTACACCTGAATGCAGACTACAGTCCTTAGACTACCTCACATACACTGCCAACAAAAAGTGTGAACTCCTGGGAAATAAAAATCTTTTATTTAACAAAAAAACAAACATGAATGTTAGCAATGGCATGGACATGACAGATGGAAGGATTATTTTGGTTAACAGTCATCATTACTCAAAGATCAATAGGGATGCTGTCTCAGAGTCACTTCATGCTGTCAAGACAGGAGAGATGACCAGTAGCTCAAGCAATCACAAGCTGATTCTGACCATTTCTCATCACTTCCAAAGAATATATCAAACAGTCTGGTATTTGGGAAGTGCAAAGCTCAAAAATCAATGGGAATTTTTTAATGGGGTTGATGAGACAGACTTATTTCAAAAGGTATTTGTACTTTAATTGAAACCTGTTTCCACTCGTTTGTTTTGCTTTCTAAGGTAAAGAACAAATCCAGTGAGGAGGTCTCCAGCCTACATGGATGAATAAAAACCTGACCTGTAATGCTAAATATAAGCCAGAAACATTCTTTTCCATACAGTAGAAAACAAGTAAGCAAGCAAAGCATGTTTCAGAGGTTACAGGATACAAACAGAAGAGTAAAACCAAATAGGAACCTGCTTGAGCTGACCCATGTGAAAGAAGTAACAGGGTCATCACTGTTACTATGCATCAGAGACTTAAAAGAGGGAAAGGTAGCTACCCCCACACTGAGGTTTAAGAGGATGTTTAGGAAAAAACAAGCAGGAATTAATCCCAAAGCAAACACTTGGACTTCTGTTTCAAGAGAGATAATAAAGTGATACACTGGAAATGAGGGTAGGGTAATGGTTATTACCACATACAGCATGGAAACAAAATTAGGCCACATACAATAAAATAAAAAGGGGGGGGGGGGGGGAATCTGGATAATCTCCATCCCACAAGACTGAAAGAATTGGCACACACAACAACAGAGAGGCCAAAACAAGAGGGAGGCCTCATTACGAAAGGGAGGGGAGAAGGAAGCAGTTTGGGAGAGAAGGAAAATCAATCTTGGCCCTACAAGCACACAAGCATGACCTTGGTAACACAAGAGATGAACAAAAGAAATCAAGGAAATGTAACTGAACAGTGAAATGAAGACAAGGTAAATTTGATTTTACCTGGGTTATTTATTCCTGAAAAAAAAAAAAGATTAATATGGTGAGGTTAATGCAGAGTTAAGGCAAGAAGTCACATTTTAAAGATGAACAAAGCACTGGCTGAAAGAAAGACAATAAAAAGATAACCAGGTACCATGTTCCTTAGGTTTTGTGAAATCAGGGCTTCTTAAATAAATTATAGAAATAGACAGACTTTGGGACTAGCTGGAGCAACACAAATGCAATTAAATTTTAGTGTACAAACTGAAAGGAGATGATAAATAACAACTTCTGCTATGACTTGGGACCCATTAACAGATAAAGGAGACAAGGGAGCTGTCAGAGCATCAAAAGATCTCAGGTTCCTGTAAGAACCTCTAACAGCTGTTTGATGATGATGATTTGCAGTAGTTCAACACAAACATACACAAAAAGACAAAAAAGGTATTTTTACTAGAAAACCAGGATTGATCAAGCATATAAAGTGCTGGCAAACCACTATTAGTAATTAAATATATATATACACACACATATAGAGTTGTGGCTACCTCGTCCTAAGCAAAACAACACCACGCCTTCCCCCCAAACCAATTTAATTGAAACAGGTGCAGAGAAGACTACTCAGAAGGAACAGGATAGAGAGAATCTATTTTATGAGAGAAGAAAAAATGCTTGAGATGCTCTAGTCTAACAATTAAGTGCTGAAAGCAACACAACTCTTGTAGGCATCTTGTGTAACTCAGGGTAGACCTCACAGGAAAGGTGTTTTTTAAGGTAGAAAAATAAAAACTCATCCCAACCCACAAGGTGGAAGTGCCTGTCAAACTGGACGGGGCAGATTAGGACCAAAAACTGTTTCAGGATGAATCCTCAAATGAGTAAGATGACCTAAGTGCTCCTGGCTTAAGGCTTCAGGTGTTCAATCTGATTCATTTCCTAAGAGGCAGTTCGAAGAAGGTTTGTTAATGCACCACATACTGTATCATAATAGTTTAAAGTCTATACTGATAGTTTCTGCTGATTGCCTAAGACAAAAAATAAAATAATTCTCCAAGAACGCACTGCCTGGTTTGGGGAGGGGAAGGGCTCCTGCTATTCCAAAGCAAGAGATGTTACTGCAGCTGGTAAGATGCAGGGCAAGCTGTACTTCAACAAAGTACAAAACAAACATCAGCAGTGTCTGCATGGCATCTCATTCATATTTTTACTACTGTTTGAGTGAAACTTTCCTGGGTCAGACTTGTAGTTTAGGAATGGTCTATTCCTCCACTTAGCTAGATATTTACAATTAGTACATTCCCTGCTATAACAAGGATGTAGTAAAAATTGTCTCTGATATTTTTGCTGCCTCCTTAGGGCATACTACATTTATTCACTCTTTCACTTTTTTTATTAAGGCTTTAAATTTGCTAGAACACCTGGGGAAAGTGAACAACAGGCTCACCTAGGTTAAAACTTTTTTACACGACTGGGGAAATTGTCCCCTCCAACCCTCCATTCCCAAGTCAGTTGTACTTTAATAGTCCATTACAAGAAGAGAAACAAATCTCAATATTTACTTTTTGTTGAACTATCAGATAAACGCTGAGTCTATTTCTGTTCTATTCACATTCTCCCACAATTTCCATTACGAGGTATGTACTAAGCACTTTGACAAGAAGTTCCCCACTGCTAAAAATCTCAGTGCTAAAAGGAAAAGGAGATACTTATTTAGGCTTTGGTTTCTAACAGAAATAAGCTTTCAAAATTAAACTGGAATTTCCCCAGCTTACTCCACCACAAAGCAGGCTCACAGTCTACCAGCTCACAGATATAAACTCTAGATGTTGCAAAGCGAATTTGAATCCCATTTTACTAGGACCACCTCTGGTTTGTTTAATTGTCCTGGACTAACAACAAAACCTACATTTCTTACAGATTCATTTGGTTAGAAACCCTTCACAGTAACTCTTGTTCCCTTCCCAAGTTTGCATGGCATCCCACAAACAGGAGAACCTGCACTAGGTATAATATACAAAATAACCTGCACTAGATATAATATACAAAATAAAGTAGTATCTCTAACTAATTCTTAATCATTAAATTGTGAAGATATACACACATATGTTCCTTATTTTCAAATTCTTAGTAGGTAAGGTATAAGACCTGAAAGAGATATCTGGATCATACTTCAACAGAACACTATTCATGGGCAAAATTACTATTTTCCAGTAAATTTACATGTTACTTTGCATGTACTGTTCCTCTAGTCTTATCTTACGTCTTGCCTTTTTTGTTGTTGTTGTTGAAGATTAATTCAACTTGCCATACCCTATAATACTCTGGACTAGTTAGCTTTGAAAAAAATTATCCAACTTGCAAACATGTCTGTACCCTATTTAAAAATGAACTTCAGCTCTCCCATCTTTAGTTGGTTTGAATTTTTTACTACACTTCTGTGCAGAAGGGTCTGTAGTGGTTCAAAAGTAGCAGGCTACTGTCAAGTCCTAAGCAGTGGGATGAACTATGGAAGGAAGAAAGTGCACTTGATCTGCGTAACTGATTCTGGTCTTATCCTTGCTTGATAAGTAACTTTGCAGTCAATGAAAGAAAGAAAAACAAGACACAACTGAAACGAATAAAGGGCAAAAGTTATATTAAGCCTATGTCAGCATTTTACTCATTCTTACCTATGTATAAATTATGAGATCCAAACCTCATTGAAAAGCCCTAGCAAGACTAGCACATAAGTAAAGGTATCACGTTCATGTAAGAACCTGAAATTACATTTCTCAAGTTAATGTCCTGTTTTATTTCAGTTTATGTTTGTGTTTCTGTTTGCAGGTCATGACTTTGTATGCCATGTTCCTACATTCAAAACCTCATAAACTAAGCAGGGGTACAAGAAAAAACAGTTGGGAAGTTGGGGGGGGGGAAGTCAAGACTTCCCAACTGTAGGGGAATTACTTTTTTTTGCTTTGCTTATAGTGGAAGCACTAGAAATGTTTCAGGAAAGTTCCTTCACAAAGCAGCAGTGTCTATTTTGCTGGGTTTTATTTTTAAAAAGCATAAAGATAGCAGATAACCAAGTAAAAAAATTTTCAGAGTATTTAATACTTCTCTCTCACCAGCTTTCTCTGCCTCATGAGAAGGTACATAGTCCCACTTACAAGCACTCTGTCCTTTCCTTCCCTCCCCCACAGGAACATGTGGTTATTTCTGACAACACATTAACACGTTCCATCAACTCTAAATCGATTTTGAAAAGGTACTACAGCAAGTTAGTTGTTTGTGTTTGGGGATTATACATGGGCAAAAGCAAACATGACCACCACACACAATAAAAAGTAAAAAACTCTTCCTGAACAAAGCTGTTGGCATCTCCTAACATTAGGAGGAGAAGGAAAATACCCTTGTTACCTTGAAAATTTTCATACAAAATAATACATTGTTTTAAGTGAAACATGTTAAATAAAGGGTTTATTAACACCAGTGGTTAAATATCAGGGCTATCTGCAGCTCACTCTAAGCAAGCATTCCCACCATTTCTTCCACCAACATAATGGAGCATCCTTCAATTAATACCCATCTGGCACCTGCATGAATGGCAGATACATCTTACACACAAGAAACCACTTATATCCTTAGCCTTCTAATAACACAGGAAACTACTGTTCAGAGAGGCTGCAGGTCTGAATTTCATCACCAGGCTTAACGTGGCTCTGGGTTTGACTTTTGGAAAGAAGCTGAAGGACAACCCTGAGATTGCAGGGAGATGCAAAAGGAAGCACTGTGGCCACATGTCAGTAACAGCCTGGTGCATCACACATCCCTCATTCCTGTGGGAACTCCCCCACAGATGTTGTATCGTCACTCCTCTGGAAGAACTGGTTGAAGTGCAGTTCAGAGGAGGTTTCAAACAGGCACTAGTATTTAAACCACTCGCATTAAACTCTTACACAGCATACTTTTTAAAGTGCTTTTGAAACACAGAGCTACTGCCAATAGCTTTTCCACATTGTGATTGGCAGCAGTATTAGCTCCAGGAGGTAATGCCACCTCACCGTGTTGCTAGCCAAAACAACTCTTGTGGGCAAGTTCATACCTGTCAGTGGTACTACCAACTTCTGCACTCAGACCCACCAGAGAGCTTGACATCAGGGGGAAGGAACAAAATCTCCATTTCTAGTTCAAGCTAGCAACGTGATTACAATAAATGTGCTTGTGGAAGTTTACTGGAGTTATCAATAATAAAGAACGCATTTAGAGACCTGTGATACTGTTTAGAGAAAAAAATAATATATTTCAGGCAAGAATAATTTTATAATTCTGGGAACCTCAGATGTCCCACAATTCTGGACTTTCTTGACCTGATCCACTCCCAAAATGTATTAATTGTCAATCAGCAAAAGGGAGATGCTAGGGAAGGTAGACGAAGACCACCAAGGATGGTGGAAATACCATTAACATATGGGGTTGAGAGCCAAGACCCCTCTGCTGACCCTGCCCGCTGCCACTTCTAGCTCTGGGGAAGCCAGCTGGACCTGGTGTCAGTATACTTGGTCATCTAGAAAACACTGACTCTGCTCAAGCCAAAGGGGATTCAGACACGTAGCTAAGGAAAATGAGCTTCTAAAAGCAATGCCTCAAATCCAGAAGTCTCATTGAGGATCCTCTATTTTTTCAGCCTGGATGCTGGTGGATGTACAGTACAGGCAGCAAGATCAGGGCTTGGGGGTAGGGGGAAGGGAAGTCACGTGGAGTTTTCACTTGCCACCAAGGAAAAATCAAGTAACTTCAGGAAGCCCACTATTACTGGATTTAGGAGACAGTATCAACGGAAAAATCTACATCCTGTTGCTGAACCTGCCCGCTGCCACTTCTAGCTCTGGGGAAGCCAGCTGGACCTGGTGTCAGTATACTTGGTCATCTAGAAAACACTGACTCTGCTCAAGCCAAAGGGGATTCAGACACGTAGCTAAGGAAAATGAGCTTCTAAAAGCAATGCCTCAAATCCAGAAGTCTCATTGAGGATCCTCTATTTTTTCAGCCTGGATGCTGGTGGATGTACAGTACAGGCAGCAAGATCAGGGCTTGGGGGTAGGGGGAAGGGAAGTCACGTGGAGTTTTCACTTGCCACCAAGGAAAAATCAAGTAACTTCAGGAAGCCCACTATTACTGGATTTAGGAGACAGTATCAACGGAAAAATCTACATCCTGTTATTGAACTTGCTGAGCATCTTCCCTCTCAGTTTCACTTGATTAGTGTCACCGTTTTAACTAAATTATCCTCTGCAAGATTTTCTGGAGTCAAGCCCATAAAGCAATGATCCATGAAAAACCATTAGGACTATTTCCTTTTCATATATTATGTAAGCCACAGAGATCCTACCAGCCAGGGCTAGGCACTTTTTAACACTTTTTATTTCCTTTTTCTTCTGCCACTCTCCATCCCCCCTCCCCCCTGCTCCCTTCCCTTTAAATATATAACCCTTCAGCAATAAAGAGCAGTCTTCTTCCTTTTTTGTATTTGGCACATATCAGCCATTGACTATGCTAAATGGAGCTCTTCCTCACACATTAACCATGTGTTTCTTTCCTCCTTGCACTCGTGTGAGCTATATCCAAACAACCAGAAGAGACAGGATGTTTAAATTGAAAAATTGCTCTCTGGAAAGCCTAAAAACTCCAGCTTTTTAAATAGTGTCATCTGTTCTTGAAAAGCAACAAAAGCATTGTGCTAGCTTTGCCTACCTTTCATGGCACTCGGTAACATTTCAGTGCTGCACCCTTCCTAAGCAGTTTTCATTTAGGGCTGCAGCAATAATCCAGTAATCCCCTGGGGAAGTTCTTACAGGAAATACTTCTGACAGCAATACTAAGAAATCAAAGATGCACATAATTCTAGCTTTATGTACATTTCAGCTTAGTCTGGGAGTTCACTCATTTTCCTCCCCACAAGTAAAAGGCAAAGCTCCCACTAAACTCCAGAAGGAGCAGGACCTCTCTCAGGTGTTAGCCTCAGCTCGAACACAACTATTGGTAAAAACTGAAGTAGACTTGACCACCAGCACTGCAAGGACCCAGGCCACCAAACAGTACCCTGTGTCTGTTTGATGGCAGACTTTCTCTCTTCCCTGTTCCGCCAGTGCCTGTGCTCCCTACAGCTGCTTCCTCAAAGGTGCAGAGGCAATCGTGCTCCTTCCCTTTGGCTCTAACAAACACAGTTTAACTCCAGTAAACAGCCATCTTACTAAACATTACTGAAGCCAGCTGGCAAGAAGAAAATATTATGTACAATTTTTCTTTACGTGTATATAAATAAAAGGAGGGTATTAAAAATATTGACATTATTTTTATAATCATTATTAAAACATCCCCTTCCTATTCCTGCCACAAACTTAAGGGGTTTTTTGGCAGTTCAAGATTTTCCTCAAGCGGAAGGTTTCATATGGGATGCAAAAGTGGGTAAAAGCATTTGTGAAAGAGAAGCATGCAATTGTGATTCAAGCACAGAACCTATAGCTGCTAATAAATAATCCGTTCCTAGCTATAAAATTATTTTGTTTATTGTGCAAGGAGAAATTATGTTTTCAAGAAACCCTACAGTAGTGAGCTACTCACCTAGTACTTAAATTATTAAGAACTGGGCATTAGTCTGTTTGAGCCTTCAAAACCCTGAGACCATGACAATAATAAATTAGTAAGATCAGGATATAAAGTGACACTTGCTACCCTTTGACTCATGACCTACACAAGTCAGCTAATCACTGTCAGGGCCTTCCTCCTCTTCCAGCTAACAGTATTATAAAAAAGTCTGTTCATATAGTACATTCAACCCACAGTCAGGTTTTCAAGTTTAATAAAGAATATTCTGCAACTTGCGTAGAGTAATGCATGCAGACAACAGGTATCCACCTCAACTAATTTTTTCCTGATAGCACTTCAGGCCATAATAAAATACAACCCTTCAAAACTGTCTAAAAGTAAAACTTCAATAAAAGGCCAGTTTTCTACTGACACAGCTACACTCTAAGGTTCTTGAACAGCCATAACCAGATAGTGAAGAGCTCGAAAGTATTTTTAAAGTCTAATAAATGCAGATATATGTGCTATTAACAAAAATGTCAATAGTTCCCAGTATAGCGTATATATGTATGAACTATTTCTTTGGCATTAACACTTTTGAATGCCTCAGCAACACGCCTCAGTTTATCCTGCCACAGAGTATACTTCTGTTCTATATACATTGCAAAATGACCCACTTCTTTTGACCACAACAAAAAGGTGACTACTTAAATTATTAGATGCTTCTCATTTCCCTAGCAGCCCAAACAAACAATGCCATGGTTTTAATCTAAACACATGTAGCTGTATTACTTCATGGAAATTTTCACTTTCTAGAAGCATCAGACATATGTTCACAAAACTGACTCCTCTGAATTTAGAGACACGCAAGCAGGCTCTCAAGCAGCCTGTGCTCCCCACTTGAACAGGCTGGCAAGATGCTCCTTAAAAAGTCAGATCTTTGTCAGTTTTACACATGAAAACGTAAGTGCTTAAGTAAATGCCTCATTGGAAAAAGGAAAAAGTTGTACGTATTGATTTGGTACCCTTAGAAATCTGTCCAGTAACAGCAAACCAGAATAAAATTAGCTCTTCATCCTGGATCAGGCAGTGAAAAAAAGCTTTATTTAAAGGCCAGGTATATTGTTCCAGCTAAGTGCAAGACACAAGACTTCAACTGACATTTACTTTGGCAACCTCACAGAAATCAAGATCACCCATTCTGCCTTCAGAAAGGGGTTGAGGATTGACCAGTTAATGGGGCATTGTTTCCAAGTATGTCAATTCACGCAAACTTGGTTTTCAATAGAAAAAGTCACAGACGAAAACTATTTCAATTCCCCTTGAAAGAAAAGAAGCTTTTTGTGAAAGCTGGCAATGTCCCTTGCCTTTCCTCCAATTAAGGGAACAAAGTCTATGCAGGAGAGGTGGAACTAGCTATACAAGAAAAATCCTGAGAGCACAGAACGATCTGTGCTGTAACCTCTAATTGCAAAGGCCAAACAACTTTATTAACCAAAGCACAATGAAATGGGCAAAGCCACAAATAAAAAGTAAGGGTATCTAAATGTTCTACAGACAAACAAGACAAAACAAAACTAAAAAGCTTTCCATTCTCCCATTCCAGAGATAAAAAAGGGGAAAACCGTATGAAGAGTATGCAAAAAACTGCTGCGAAATGTAAAAAGCAACAAACATCAGCACTTCTCTCCAGTCTAGAAGAGCGAATGAGTTTGGACGAGCGAGGCAGCACCTTGCCTACAAGTTAGGCTTGATCCATCCTGCCCCCTCGCAGCAGTGATTGACCAGTTCCAGCTCCCATCCCACTTTTCACAGATGGCTTGGGGAGACCCGTCCCGTTTTCCAAGCCAAAATTCCTTTCTGCTGGATTTCTCTGTTTCTTAGGAACTACACCACAACTGTTCCCAACTCTGAGTCCCTGGATTAGAAACAAAAAGGCAGTTGTGGTAAATCTTCCTATCCTCTCCTATTTAAAAATCAGCACTACTTACGCAGAGTAAACTCCAGTCATCTTTGTGCAAATGTATTGGGGCGTTTAATTCTTGGAGCAGGTTATAGAGATGGATGTTCCTTCCATGACTAGAGAATTTTCCTTGTGCTAACTGAAAACAGGAATATTTTGAGTAATGTACACTACTGCCAATAGTCATGCAGAGAGGCAATGCAAGAATGATCTATGGGCTGTGAATACCACGTAGATCTTTCTTCAAGTAAAAGGATCATCTCTGCATAGAATAAATGTAAGTACTCAATTATCAACGCTCGTAATTTTACCTATTTCCCTCCACAGCATACTCTAACTCTTCTCAGAGGTTGTCACACAGCAAGGAAAATGGCATAATTTATATGTAAACATGCCCAGAAAACCAATCTCAATTAAAACATTCTGGAATTAGAAGATTTCATGCTTTTTCCAAGTTTTGCACCATCCCATTTTCACATCACCTTAGTGTTCAACACTTTGTGGCCCAGGGGGAAGGCCAGTCAATAGTCAGTCAATCTCTGGGAAGCTAAAAGTGTTTTTTCATCTGTTGCATACCTCCTCTTTTTCTTTGCCTTTTCCAGCAAGGATTTTTTAATTTCATTTTAATTTGAGGCCTGCAATTTCCGACTACTATAAAGACAGGAAAAAAATATAATCATTTTATAAGGAAACTTTCAATAAGCATTGAACATCGGAGCAACGATCCTGATTCCTGGTGGAAGTACATTACCTAAGCTGCTTCAGAAGAGCATAGATTTTTCTTTTGTTTACCATTTGGGAAACACCACTCTTGAGCATCTGGATCTTATTCCAGGTATCTTCCATCTATCACGTTAAAGCTAAAGCTATTCTCTCTGCAGATACTGTCTCCTAGACAGATGCAAGCTCTGATCACACTAAGCACACAGTAGATCCCTATAAGCATTGCATCAGGCAAGTCAGCATATATCAATAACTAGGAATGCATTCAATGAGGAAGCTTTTGGTTTTTGTTGTGCTTTTTTTTCCTAATGGAAAACAACACTAAATACTTTGGTGACCACACTAAAATCTTTTAAAAAAGAAAAAGAAAAAAGAAAGGTTCCAAATCCAGCAATCATTGAGTTAGTCAGACAGTGCTACACATGTAAAAATCCTAGGCTTTTAAGTTTGTTTTCCTAGTCCATGCCTAGCAGAAACTATCGTTTAGGCCCTCAAGGTACATATGCTTGTACCCTTGACCAGCTCCTCCAAGAGAGTTAGGAGAGGAGTAGCATTAGGTGGCTCTGGAAGAAGTCAAGTCAGAAAGTAGCAACATAGAAGAGAAAGAATCATGACATTCTTGCCAAGTTAGAGAAAAAATGTCTGCTTTTGTAAATGACAAATTTTGCACGCCCCTTTTAAATGCAGTGACAGTGGACTGTGCTGATGAATGTCACATTAAATATGTCTCCAAATTGAGTATAAAGGTATCACACCACAGAAGATTACAGACTGCTTTCAGTGAGGGTCTTTGGCAAAAGTCCCATAATTTGGCAGTCAATCAGGGTAGCACAAAGAAGAGAAACAGCTGAATGTTGCTACAAAAAAACTACAGAGGCTCCACATGTTACAACTATCGCTTCTTCACAAGTCATTTGTAAAAAGATTGCTTGCTTTATTTATTTCTGCTGTAAACAAGGCTTTGACCCCTGGCATCGCATCTGTCTAGAGAGGAATATTAACAATGCACTGAGCACTTTCCATGACCACAGCTCTTGATGTCAGCTATGTTCTGCAAATATTCAAAAAATATGCTTAAAGCACTTACGGGCTTGACAAATTAGCACTTGCATCCAAGAGGCAAAATTTCAGAAGTCTCACTACAAAACTTCAGTATTTGATAATTAAAAGCCCATGTGTATGGACATGCATAAATATGGATGGCTCCAGGCAGAAGCTGATAGATCTGCTTTGGAAATGCTGATCCTTCAGGACCCAATTTCAAAACTCTGGTTTTCTCCCAAAGCAATTAGAACAGCTAATTGGTAATTACATGCTCACTTTCAGTATAATAACAACACAAAGATACGCTACTCAGAGAGCCAGTCCTGCACTCACTGAGGCACGTACAGCATGCAACAGAGGTCAATACATATAGATGCAGCACAGGCAAAGCAACCAACTCAGCATCTCAGTACATTCATAGTGAAATAAGCTCAGACTGTAATTGCTGTCCAAAAGCTACAAATTTTTAAGGGATTTGTACAAATCCATAATTATAGAAAAGCAAATCCTTGCCATAAAAGCAGTGAAAACTATATCCACTCAGCCCTGGAGGGAGCACTTTGAGCAGTATGGCTCATTAGAAAGGTATTCTTGCATTAAACACCAATACCAAAGACAAATGTTAATGCAATACCCCAGAGCCACCCTGAAAAGTGTACTATGGAATGCAACTGGAGCCCAGTGATGGTATTCTGTGTTGTTTTTCAGTTATCAAGGACAGCTCATTTTGAAATCCTATTCTACAAAACTCACACTATCTACGCTGTCGAACACTTAAGAATATTGAGTGTTACCCTTACCACAATGATTGGGAAGAGAATCCATTTATCGTTCAGCCGTCCAGTTACGTTAGCACAGAACAACTGCAAACCCAACAGCACTTGCTGCTGCTTTTTCTTCTGAAACTCTGCCTTTCTTTAGCACAGCTCCATGGCAGAAGGAAGAAAGAAAACCGCTTCAGATGTTTTGCTGGAAAAGGAATATAGCTATGAACAAAGGTTAAAACTGAAAACTTGAAACTGCCTCGCAGAGGTGTGGCTGCTGAAACCTGACATAGCTGCGTCACCAAGATTTTACTTTGGCAAACACGGCTTCCTGAATTCAAACAGATCTTAGACAGAACTATCTTTTGTTCCAGCAATAAGCAATTATTGCACAGACGTGCTTTCAAGGTCAGTAGCGGGAAGAGTAAACTACACCAGGATGTGTCAGTCATAAGTTATATTTTTCAAAATTTAACACCAAGCAATACATACTTAAAGCCTTCCATGCTTAGCAGGATGCAAAGTGCTTACTTCCTTCCAACTAACCACAAATAAACATGAACAAAAAGATCCATTAAAAAAGTAATAAATATTTCAGAGGTTCACATTCTTCTCTGTTACACCTCATTTTTAACATTCTTTACAGCCAAAATTATTTTTGCATTACTTCGACATAGTAAAATGAAATTAAATGTCTCATTTTTATTATCTTGGTAGAAGAAAACATTGTCTTCATAAACAGTTTTAAGAAGAGAATAAAAAATATTAAACAGTGACTTTGTCCTCCTTTATACCAGGAACTTGAATTCAAATGCATATTTGGAAAATGAGCATTTTCACATTTGTTATTGTTAGACTATGTAACCTACAGCAATATTCTCCTTAAAAATACAACAGCACTCTAATTACAATTATTGTTGTGTTTCTATGTACCAAGACATTTACATTTAAAAAACGCAAAGTCAACAGCTGCAACCATTCCTAGAAATGCCACTTGTTCTTTTCAGGAGCGCAATACGTACCTTGAGATTACTGGGGGGGGGAAGGCATTAAAAAAAAAAAAAAAAATCACAAAGAAAAGCCAGTTTTAAAAACAGACCTGATAGGCGAGAGTACAAAAAAATCCTAACATAGGTGTTTTAGAGGAGATACAAAGCACCCTTCTTCAGGATTTAAAACAACTCCTATTAAGAGCTAGGAGTAAGATCATCCCACAATTGAACGGTATGGAGGATTTACATGTTTCTTGAAATGGGCTGATGATGCATAAAGTTAAATATCAGAAATAGGACTAGACACATGACATGTATGTTCTCATACCAAATATCATCAGGTGTATGGAAACTATTACGATGGGCTTTCCTGTTACAAGCAGGAGTTCCTTTAAATTCACCTGTGTATTTCTCCTTCAGTTACTGGGAACTAAGCGCTGCCAACTGAATACTGAGAGATAAGGAAAAAAACCAATGCAATTGTATTTTTTTTTGCATTTAACCACACTTCAGGATGCACGGCCACACTTCAGCTTTGCTGTCCTTTAGAATATACAACACTACCTAGACATTACAACAGCAGCTTCAATAAGACACTGCTCACCAGCTTTCAAAGCACCTATCACAGGAATATCATACTTGAAAAATCTCACTGAGCACACAGAGCTGAAGAAAACAACCTGAACTGTTAGATTTACAGCCTTCAGCGAACACATTCTCTCACAACGCACACATACACACCAGCAATGATTAACTCCCATAATTCAATGCAAACAGTCATAAAAGGTGGCTTTTTATGCCCCAAGCAGAAAAGCTGAAGTTAAGCACCTTCCTTTCGCAAGCCTCAGAAACACATATTGAGATAACACTTTGACATGAGGTCTCCTCATGCCCAAGAAGGAACTTTACATCCACAACATGCAGACTTTGAAGTGTGGGTTTTCTACTTGAACACGTCTGCACAAGCAATTCATACAGCAAGGATTTAGAAACACACTGTTGGGTTAAAAAATTAGCAAATATAAATTCAGTAGACATGTAAAGTGCTTTGCAGATGTGCTTTGCAACGCAGTAAATGTTAAGTGCATTACAATGTTTAAAGCCCCTCTGAAAAAAAATATTTCACTCCATTTGATGCTTAGTAATGGCAGTTAGGATTTAATCTGACCATCAAAAGAAGAAGCTATTTCACAATGACAAAACATGGAGCTCCCTGTACCTCAAAGGTGAGGGACAACCACCAGCCACTCTCTGCACTAAACCAGATGGCTCTCTCGTGGGATTTGCCAAAATAGCCATGTCCTACAAGTTTGGCATATAATTCCTATATCACATTTTGAAACTGCACAACAGATCTCAGAAACATGAAGGAACGACAAGAAGATCCAACATGCCCTCCCTGACATCAACTAACTTACATTTCTCTTTAGTAAAAGAAAGAAGAGTTTCATTTGACAACTTCAGGACTGACTTTACTGCACCAGCTGTTGCTCAGCCCTTCAGATTTTTATTTGCATATCTGAGATGGAAATTCATGTGCTACAGGGCAGATCTCAACTCCTCACAAGTCTTTTCCCTGGTGACAGCAGTGGCTGCAAAGTAGCCGCGATTGGGCAGATGAAGGCAAAGTGGGTCCAGTTATCACTAGTGCTTGGAAGCACTTGAACTGCTAAGATAGTTCAGTTTTCAGCCAGAGCAAATCCTGCTTAATGTTGTTTATATTCACAGAGCTGAGGGCTCACATAATCTCCAATGATGCTACAGCTTCGTACCAACTTCTGAAAAGTGGAAGTAGAAAGTACTTGTATGTTTGTAAGATATGTCATTCCCAATGATTTTCCTAAGCAAAAGTTGAGTAACATAGAAATCAAAGCATTTGATGTTTCGTTTTTACAGAGGAAGCAAATGATTGTTACTCCCATCCCAGGAGGACCTGACACACACTGAGGTCACGAGCTGCCCATGCGGTAGGGCTGTACTTCAGAAAAAAAAAATAATTCAATTTGGAGACTACTGGTGAATCTAACCTACACCATGTTTCTAAAAATGGGACAGCATTTGCTTCTCCATTTACATTAGTGCCACATTGAGAGATGCTTTCTTCTGGAAGGGAAAAAACAAAAAAAACCCAAACAAACAAACAAACAAAAACACACCCACACCTCTGAAATATGCTTATGCCCACAAACGTGGTAACTCCACTTTTCTGAAAAAAGATTATTTACTGTAACACCTCCTACTTGCTACTCACATGAATATCTAAATCATCTCAATACTCAGGAGAATTCTCTGCTTCAGTAGCTTCTGGAAGAGATGTGGTTTTCAATATAAACACTAATTCTGTGAGAACAAGGATAAGGAAAAAAGAGTGGGTGGGAGTATTTCCTCTTCCTTGGATTTAGTTTTGCTGAGTGTCCATTGTTCACAGATGTTCTACCTTTCCATTGTCTCATATGCTTCCCTTACCCCTTTTTTTTGTTTTGTTTTGTTTTTGATCCCTTGCAGACAAACATTAAGATAAAACAACCTATTTTCTTCCATGTAGTTAAAATTTGTTTGCTCAATTCTGGACTTAGAATCAAGGTCCTCTTCTATCTGTAAACTCATGTTTGTCCTGCCCCCTTTGTTCACAAATTGACACAATAATTAAGCCTCTGTAAATCCTCTTAGACCAATGTGCTGTTCTTGTCTCGTTGCTCACTCAAGCTGCTTATCAGGTTACTCATTTTCCCATAAACCTGTCTAAGTCTTAACCAAACTAAACAAATTACTATTCTTACACAATTTTTGTCATTTCACCATATTACTCACACTAACAGTAAAACACACATTTGAAACAGAGCAACCCCATCTTCCTTAAATTCTACTAGAATTTCTTGGCATATACTACTGGTCACCACACAATGCTTTGCTTCAATGCATGAGCTTGAGCATCTTTTTATTTAATATCCTAAAGCCTGACAGTAATTAATTCTTATTAACAAGACAAAAAAAAAACCCAAAAACCAAATAAAAACAAACACCTAGAATACCTACCACCACAGTTCCATCTAATTTCTTGCTTTAACTATCTACTGGAGAAGGAACTACTTCACTTACTTCCTATTTTTATATGCTGATGCATTATAAAGTAGACCATCTGCTTCATAGACTTAGCACTCTTCTGATTTCCTTCCCGTATGTTTGTCTGATGGGTTTTATGGGTTTCTGTATTGGTTTCACTAAGGTTGGATTCTCCTTTTCTGAAGGGCCTCTGTTAACTCAGCCTTGGTGTACCACTCTGTCTTCCTGCTTCCCTTTTGTCTGCCTTTTATTTTTTTCCCTCCAGACACACATATCCTTTCTGAGACCGGACATTACTTAAACGTCTATGACCTCAATTTAATTATTCAAGCTTCTTTGCTTCCCAAGTCACTTGACTGATGACACACTTCTGTCTGAAGGGGTAGGAGGGCAGAATTGAAATTCTTCTTCCACAAATTGACTGGGCTTGTTTGGGCATGGCATTAGTTACCAGTTCAGGGTTACCACTTCAGCAGTGCTCTCGCATATTGTATTTCAGAAAACATTTAGAAAAACCTGAAGCATCTAAAAAATACAAATACCATGGCTTAGTTTCCATTGTACATCACAAAGACTTTTTTTAAAACATTTTTGACTCAGAGCTAATCTGCTTTCATTTTAAGTAAGGGAGGAAAGATAAAAGAGGAACGCCTTTCTAACATGTTAATTGATTATTTTATTTTTTTTTTTAATCACAGCTGGCATATCTAAGTTTAAGTAATTACAACTGATGTAGCAGAACTTGGCCAACCCCAATCAGATGCCTCTGTACTTACTGCATACAAAAGGCAGGCAGGCATTCAGAACTGCAGGAACCTGTTAAAGCACGTAGAGCAGCTTTAGCTCATCTTTCCAGATCGGTAAGTACCACCTAAATCCAGTAAATACCTTTGAATGCAGATTTGTATAAAATAGCTCTTATACTGGCAAAAAAAAATAATAAAAAATCCTCCTTTTTCACATTCAAGAATGATAAGAAACACAGAGTAGCAAAACACAAAAACATAGAGCAGTAAAGTTCACCAGAATATTAACAGACAATCTAGTATGGCATCATTTCTACTCGATGCACTTATATGGATTTGGGTTTTTTTAATATAGCAGCATTTCAATACAGTTTAAGAGAGTACTAATTGTAACTTCAGACTACCATATCTGGTAATATCTGGAAACCTTTTATTATTTGGAGACAAAAATCCATTTTGCACTTTTATGTCTACTCTGTGAACTACACTCCAGTTCAAATTTTGATTCAAGTGTAGAAAACAATTATGATGAAATAAATTACCATAAAGCAGCCTCAATGTATTGTCTCAATTGTTACACATGCCAGATGTCAGCTTTTCATACAAGTTTTGAAATCATACAGACATCTTCCTAAAGAAAACAACAAAAAAAGCCAAGTAAACAAAAATTCTCTTTTCTCAGGATTATTTACTTTTTAATGTTTTACAGGGTAAAGCACTTCTGTTTCATGCCTACCTATTCCCTGGGCCTGAGACCAAGAATAAGCCACCTGATTTAAAATGCAATTTTCTGTACCATGCTTTCTCTGTACTGTCATACAGCTTCCTCACTTTTCTCTTTCAAGTTAAATTCAATCCTGTCTTTTCAGGCACACATATTATACAACTCAGTAGCTCCCCAACAAAGTAAGGTAGCACACAAGACTATCACTACTATCCACTGATGCCTTTTTAAGCATCTTTTAAGCATTTGAAACATATTTCCAACAGACCAGTCAACTTGAAGACAGATGGGTTTAGATCATTGTATGTAGTTATCTCCACTGCAGATGAAGATAAGAGCAATGAGCACAGGACAGACAAAGGGACCTGGGGAGTTTACAGTCATCTACCATCTGTTTTAGAAGGAAGAGGAAGAGCAGTTATGTACCACATCGAGCAAGGTCCAGCTGGGGGGTGAGATACCTCAGAAGGAAAATACCTGCTTGGAGACAGAAGACACAAACTAATGTGTGTAAGTCACTATCTTAACATATATTAATTATATTTTCATTGCTTTTCTTAACTGTATCAGTATTTTCTTCACACCTGAACAAATCACAGTGAGAAACCAAGCAGAAAATAAATAAATGTCTCAAATATAGGAGCTGACAGTTCATTTATGGAAGTTGTACTTTTATTTCACATGTCCAAGCTAAACTTTAAAAGTTCAGGTCAAAAGCTACTTAGCCTACTGGGAACAACCATTTATGCTCTTTTTTAAAGTATCAACTATATATATGCATTGAAGCAAAACACAAAACTCACCAAAGTAGAGAACAAAAATATTATTCTACAACTAAGGCAAAACAGAAAAGAGGAATGTGTAGTTATTTTTAAGCACCTCTGTGGAAGTTGTACAAGATATTTCATACTTAAGTTCCTTTAGTCAACTTAGGACCAAATACATGCAGTAATGTATAAATGATATCTGAGGTAGGATACATATATTGATGAATCTTCAAGAGTTGCAACCAAGAGACTCTGAATTTAGCACACAGAATTAAAGAAACACAATTTCAGATTGGTTCTGTTACAGCCAGTTAAAATTTAAAAAGCTCACAGCTAATCTCTCCATGAAATGGCTTTATTTTGCTCTGCTGCCAATAGAAAAATATATTAGAAATTGTATTTCAGTATTGACTCAAACATCGACAAGCGCACCAATCAATTCAACTTGGAAAAGTTTACAATAAAACCTTTTTTACAAGTTCTCTTTTCCCTAAACAGCAAGCTGAGGTCAGAAGTACTCTCGTGTTATAAAAATCTCCCTCATCCTGTAACCCAACTCCCTAACTTCTGTCCTGCCCTGTAAATAGGCAATAAGACTGCATCATTTCCAACATAAGCAATAGTAAGCCTTCACATCCCAGAACTCCAAAACTGCCAAAACATTCATATATTTCACTTATAAAAGCAAACAAACCAACCCCATACACACACTCGTTCCCAAAAAATCTTTACATGTTACACATTCATTCTCCAGTTCTCTTCCATAGGGAATGAAGAAACCAAATAAAGCACATGGACTCCTAAACACTTTTCCAGAAAGCATTTATTTAATTAGATCAGGGCTCATGTCAAAAGAAATACAATTCAAAATACTGTATTTTAGTTTGTTAATACTACCTCTTATTTTCCACATAAACAAACCACTAAACTTTTCATGCAGCAAGAAATTGCAAACTTGTTTTGCTCTGAGACATCCTCAGCTCTTACTTGCACCATTTGGTAATATTTACAGATTCTTTTCTTTTCCTTACTGCAATTTAATCTGCATCTGAAGTGAAGATCCTCCTCAATTTAAAGCAATATATAAAAATGGATTAATTATTTTACAACCTGAATTACGAACATAGGTTTCTGCACACGAACTATTTCTGTATATGTACATGGGTTGGAGGTGTGTGTGTTGTTTGAAGCAGTTAAACTTGTTAACAGTCATTAGAGAATAAGCTGAAGGAGACATGTTCTTGCATAATACAACGTATCTTGGTTAGATTTAGGTTAGACATTAGGAAGAAATTCTTTAGTGTCAGAGAGATGAGTCACTGGCACACATTGCCCAGGGAGGCTGTGGATGCTCCCTCCCTGAACACGTTCAAGGGCAGGGTGGATGGGGCTTGGAGCAACCTGATCAAGTGAGAAGTGCAGGGGTGTTGGAACTAGATGATCTTTATGGTCTCTTCCAACCCAAACCATTTTGTGGTTCTATAACACATTATTTTAAGCTTGCTGAAAACTGATGCAACACACAAATGCACAACTTCCTTTATTATTTTTAGCATGGGGATCCACCTCTCTGCTGCCTCAAGCTACACCACAGGAATATTAAAATAATCTTCCAGTAAGGAAGAATTGTGCATGCTTACTAGACAGGATAATAACCACTGCCCTTACAATACGTGCTAATTGTACTTAAACAAATCTATTAGACACTTGCCATATGACTTTCAAGCTACATACAGCAAAATTCATATTTTACAAACACTTAACTGGAAGTAAAAATAGTAAGGCTTCTCTTAGCTGTCACAGCTTCAAGCAACTGAATCAATTAACAATAGAAAACCTTAAGACAATACAGATATGGGAAGCTTGCAATTACTCACAAAAACCTAACTGGAACAGATTGCAACATAGTTTCCCAGCTCCTGGAGCAAGTGCACATGTGATCTCACCAAATACCACCAACAGAGAGGAAAAAATCTGTCAGTCCCTGCCAGCAAGTTGTTTTAAGCACCTGCCTGCACCTGGGTGAAAATAAGAAAATGCAGCAGCCAAGCCAGAGGAGCAGAGGAAGCACAGCAAGAAATGGCGGGGAGAAAAAAGCTAACCCTTTACCAAGGGAGATTAAATTTCTTAAATTCTGATGCTACTAAGTATTACTTGCAGTCTGAATTTTACATAGACACACAGATTATACACACACACACCAAATCAAACTTCAATCAGCACTTTTAGTTGCAAGGCGGGGGAAATACTCAGGAAGGTAGTGGGAACTTCTGCATTTTTCTTTTGCTTCATGCTAAGTGCCTGAACTCTCTAATCAGACAAATCTTGCAGACTGATCATACAGAAGTCAGACAGTTTCTGAGTATCCCTTGATGTAATCTACAGGGGAAAAAAAAAAAAAAAAGGATTTTTTCCATTGTAGGCTGCCTCCTGCAGAAATTAAGTTTCTTCTTTCTTTTCTATCACAATGTTCACTGACTGTAAAATGTAATGCAGTTATGGACTGAAAACCAGCTCCAGATCTGATGCATCCATAGAACAGAAAACTCCAAGAGCTCCTGCGCTACCAAACTGGCGTTAGGAAACCTCAGATAAAACCACTGTTTCACAGGAAAGTGGCAAATCTCAGTTCCAAAACAACACACAAGCTATTCCTTTCTGTTTCAGCAACACACAAAGACAAGCTCAAAATTAGTATTAAAATCACCACCAGCTTTCTTCCTGACAAGGTTTTATAATCTGATGTTTTCAGAGCTCAAGAATCTGAAGACAAAAGCACAGGATCTTGATTAAGTCACTACAAAGGCCAAGATCTCCAGTGAAGACAGAATGAACAATTTCTGCCTGCAGCACCATAAGGGAAATTCCCAACCATCTGCGTGTTTTTCCCTCTCAAAACCTTGCCTCATATTCCCCAACACCAAAGTCCTCTCTTACTGCAAAAGAGTTAGAGGTGAATTAGCAGCTCCTCCCAGCAGATAAAGCTCCCCCCTACCCGATTCCACATTCAACCACAGCAAGATGAGCTTCAGGCAACATACAGAGAAGGGGAAAAAAAAACAAACTCACCTCCCACTTACTTTCCACTATCAACAACGTAAAGAAATGTAAAAATAAATAAATACAAAAAAACTCCAAAACAACACACACACACAAACCACAACCAACAAAAAGCCCCACAACACTACAAAAAACCCACAACACTACAAAAATCCCCACACATCTTCCATTAAGTAAACTAGGCTGCAAGTTGATAGCTCTCACTTTTTCCCTGTATTTGACAGAAGATTATTTTTAGGAGAGTGACTACTCGTCACGGTTTGGTGGACAGGCTTTTACTCAAAACTGAAGGCATTCTCTTTATTTTAAGTACTCCTGCTGGCATCAATCAATATGTCCAGCTTCTTCAGCAACAGATGATGACTTTATACTGCACTTCTAGCAAACTCCAGTGTTTAAAAGTTCAATGCACCTTCAGCCTCTTATGTTTGACAAGTCGATATATATCCTTCCATGCACAGCTGTATAAATTCCTAACTGGAAAGAAATTTTTCTCAAATTCATTGCAAGAATTCTTAGGATAATTTGTTTTGTTTAGGACAAAGAAAAAAACCTGTTTGGAGAGAAAGTGCTACAGTTTTATTATAACCTTCAAATTATATCAACACTTAGGCAGAAAAAGTCATATTCAAATTTTCAGTATTTTGCTTATTTCCAGAACACCAATTCTGATCTCTGTCACCAAATTTACTTTTGTGAGTGATGTTCTGACCATTAAATTTGATAGACAGGTCAGTTGTGGCATAATGCAAATGCATGTTCATTGATCAACATGCCTTATAGAAGAAATTTTCCATAATTCATTCGGCAAACACTTGCAAAGTCAAGATACTTGTGTATCTTTTGACAACCAAAGCTGCTTAGCTTAGTTAAGTCATTCAAATACATCTGTGTTGTTGTGCAAACTTTTCCAAATCCAAATGAAATAAAAAAAGGAAAAAGCATGTAAGGAATAATGGACCTAGTGAGGTTAGCAAAATGACTGTAGACAATGCAAGATGGCAAGATTTACTTGAATTATGCACAGCAACATGTATGCATTTGAAACATCAGATGCTGGTTTGAACACAGGTGCCAGTCAATTCGGCAGATGGTGGTGAGTGCTGGTTAGTTTGCTAAGTAGGGGAATAGGATGGAGGAGGAGGTGAGTAGAGAGAGCAGAAACAGAGGTATAAACACAGGACTTTGACATGAATCTTCCCTTAAAACATGGCTGGTGGACAGGAGTTTTTCAGCATTTGGCTGCTGTGCAATGCTGGAAACCCTGCCTCGACCCAGGGAGCCCCAACTTGCAACTCCATTCCTTACATTGAGATGTCAGCTGTTCCAGAGCTGGAAACATGCTCTCTCATCCCCATTTTCTCCCTAGCAAGTTCACATCTCCATGGTGTCCAGCTGTGACCTCCTAACACAAGATACGGCTGTCTCACAGACTCCCTACACCCTGCTGCAGTCAAACCCTGCCCAGCATTGCATTTCACCACTCAGATGATCTCAAGTCTTCCAGGACGACCGTGATTATAGACCTTGGAATTATCCAAACCCAGTTCATTTTCAGATGAAGAATAGTTCACGAAACAAATTCTGACTAACAATAATTTGCCAACAACTCTGGAAGAGTCTCCCAAACCTTAAAGAAAGAAAGAAAAAAAACCAACAAACCAACAACAACAAAACAACCAACAAACATAAAAGTCATACATAAAGATCCATAAAGATGACTTTAAAACTTCAGTGACTATAAAGAAAAATTATTTTAAAATAGTTCCAATATGCTGAACCTCCTGATTCTTTGTCATGTATTTCCCTTAAAACCTCAATTGCTTTTCCTACAAATGTCCTCCACACAAGTGCAATGAAGCTCAAACAATGTAAATCAGTACCAAAAAAATTAACTCAAGAAAATTGCAGTTCTTCCTTTAATTTCTTTTTAGTACAAACCACTGTGAATGTATCACTTTCAATATGAATATAGACTGGTTAAAAGAAAAAACAAAACAACACATTAATCTGCAGGATTCTGTCCTTTTCACAAAAAATTTCCAAATCCTTCTTAAAAACAATTATCCATTTTTAGAAATCTACAATGCAAACAGTTTGTTTCACTGTTCAGCTTTCCACTATTCTGTCCACTGCTGAAAGATAAGGACTAAAGAAGAGCAGAAGATATATTATAATTTTTAGAAGTTAAGTGAAAAACTAGTTGAGTCATCAAGCTTTAAATCCTGTGGTTGTAGCCTAATGGTTCTTGTCCAAATGTCAATGGTTGTAATGGTCAAACTGGCATCTAACTTCAAGTCGTGTCCCTCATGGGTCAGTACTAAGGTCCATACTGCTTCTTCTGGTTGATAGGATGGATCCACCCTCATCCTATTTGTGCATCGTGCCATATTGGGGGTTGACTGAAATGGTGGGGAGTTGGGCTGCCACTCCCCAGCATCAGGACGAACTGGAAGACTGGCTTGACACAAGTCTCAACATTCAGCAAAGATAAACGCAGTGTCTTGCAGCAGTGCCAGGACTCCATACAGCAGCGCAGGCTGGGGGCACCAGCAAAAGGAGCTGGGGATCCAGGCGGACAAACAGAACAGAGGGCAACAGGGCACCTTGCAGCAACCAAGGCTGACCACAAACTGGGCTGTATGAGCAGAAGTGTAGCCAACAGGTTGACAGAAATTATTATTCCCTTCTGAGTGGCAGCTAGCCACATGTCCAGTCTGCAGTCCCCTAAAATAGTGGAGATTGACCAACCAGAGAGGGCCCAGTGGAAGGCCATTAGGGCAGTAAAGAGGCTGCAGCACATGATGTATGAACAGGGACCATGAGAACCGTGATCCAGCTCTGCTTTTCACTACCTTGTGGGCAGGGGCTTTAGAGAAAAGCATGCCAGGCCCTTTTCATAGATGAAAAGAAAAAGGACATTCAGGACACAACCATCAGAAGATGCAACAAGAGAAATTCTTGACTCTGCTACCTGTTTTAGCTCTTAACCACTCCCAATGAGGATTTTTTTTTCCTTTGTACCCAGAGTTGTGGCTTTTCCATCCTTAGAGATACTCAAAACGCAACTGGAACAAGACCTCAGGTAACACGATCTGCCTTTGAAGCCAGCACTGTAGAAGGTGAGGGGTGCTGGACCAGATGACCTCCAGAGGTCCCAACCTACATTTTTCAGTGATTCTATGATCTATTCCAGGAGAGTATGCCTGGTATAGGATTACAAATGTAATATACCAGCAAGCCAAAATGCACTGCCAGACAAAACACAAGAACAGAAGATCTACTCTACAGCCTTTTGATATACCCTTGTCAGCAGATGCTCCAAAATGTTGGCTTAAAACTCTAGGAAAAAAGCAGGGAGAAGTAAAAAAACCCCAATAGTCCAGAAATGCAAACACACCATTTTTCTGACATATCTGTACATAAGGACGTCTACCTCATATACAGCAGATCATAACTTTTTTGCAGCTCACCCTTGAGCAGCAGACACAGGTAGCACAGATGCTGACAGCAGACTTCATCCGAAGGATGGCATAAAAGGTAAGTGTTCTGAAATAGAAATTTTATTTTTTAAGATACCCTCAGCTGTTGTACTCCCACTAGATTCAACTCTGAAGTCACAGTTCACTGACTGATTTATTAGCATGTTTGAGCAAATCCTGATGTCACTTATTTAATACGTACCTATACCCACTTCACTGCAAAACAACTCAAGAAAAACTTGGGGAAAAAAAGGTTTGTTTCAACAGAAACATCTGACAGCTAGCCAAAGTAACAACAACAACAATAATAATTGTAATAATCATAAAATTGGTAACAAACAGCCAAGGGAAAATAATTATTCCTGTAACACAGCCGACAGAACTAACTCTCCTCCAATCTGTCCTCTTGGTGTCTCACAGAGCCAGAACAACTATGTTTGGGAACTGAGAGCACTGGACATGCTGGGCCAGAAATTCAGCTGGTGTTTTTCAACAGAACCCCACTAAGCAAAGCAAATCTGGCCTATTCTGGTTTTGGTGTATGTGTTGAAGAAACTTGAGTAGAGTCTGTTGTGAGAACTTTAATTTATGTTGGTGGATAGTCCTCATTAAAAAGTCTGCTAAGACCCAAGATATGAATACAGGCTGAGGGAGGTCACACTTAAGAGCAGCCCTATGGAAAAGGACCTGGGGGTACTAGTGGATCAAAAGCTGGACATGAGCCACCAATGTGAGGTGGATTAGGAACTGGTTGAAAGGAAGGAGTCAGAGAGTTGTAGTCAATGGGGCAGAATCTGGTTGGAGGTGTGTGACTAGTGGAGTCCCACAGGGGTCGGTACTGGGACCGGTGTTGTTCAACATCTTCATCAACGACCTGGATGAGGGTATAGAATGTACCCTCAGCAAGTTTGCTGATGACACTAAGCTGGGAGGAGTGGCTGACACACCAGAAGGCTGTGCTGCCATTCAGAGAGACTTAGATAGGTTGGAGAATTGGGCGGGGAGAAACATGATGAAATTCAACAAGGGGAAGTGCAGAGTTTTACATTTGGGGAAGAACAACACCATGTCCCAGTACAGGTTGGGGGCTGAACTGCTGGAGAGTAGTGTAGGTGAAAGAGACCTGGGGGTCCTGGTAGACAGGAGGATGACCATGAGCCAGCAATGTGCCCTTGTGGCCAAGAAGGCCAATGGCATCCTGGGGTGCATTAGAAAGGGTGTGGTTAGTAGGTCAAGAGAGGTTCTCCTCCCCCTCTATTCTGCATTGGTGAGGCCACATCTGGAGTATTGTGTCCAGTTCTGGGCCCCTCAGTTCAAAAAGGACAGGGAACTGCTCGAAAGAGTCCAGCGCAGAGCTACGAAGATGATTAGGGGAGTGGAACATCTCCCTTATGAGGAAAGGCTGAGGGAGCTGGGTCTCTTTAGCTTGGAGAAAAGGAGACTGAGGGGTGACCTCATCAATGTTTACAAATATGTAAGGGGTGAGTGTCAGGGGGACGGAGTTAGGCTTTTCTCAGTGATGACCAGTGATAGGACAAGGGGTAATGGGTGTAAATTGGAGCATAGGAAGTTCAAGGTGAATATCCGAAAAAATTTTTTTACTGTGAGAGTGACAGAGCACTGGAACAGACTGCCCAGGGAGGTTGTGGAGTCTCCCTCACTGGAGACATTCAAAACCCACCTGGATGAGTTCCTGTGTGATGTACTCTAGGTGACCCTGCTCTGGCAGGGGGGTTGGACTAGATGATCTCTCGAGGTCCCTTCCAGCCCCTAAGATTCTATGATTCTATGTGCAGTTGCTGCCCAGGAGGCAAACACCATCCTGGGCTGTATCAAAAGAAGTGTGGCCAGGAGATCAAGAGAGGTGATTTGCTCTGGTGAGACCTCACCTAGAATACTGTGTCCAGCTCTGATGCCCCCAGCACAAGAAAGATGTGGACTTCTTGGAATGTGTCCAGAGAAGGGCCACAAAAATGATCCAAGGGCTGGAGCACCTCTCTTATGAGGACAGGCTGAGGGAGTTGGGGTTGTTCAGTCTGAAGAAGAGAAGGCTCTGCGGGAACGTCATAGTGGCCTTCCAGTACCTGAAGGGGCTACGGGAAAGCTGGGCAGGGTCTTTTTACAGAGGTTTGCAGTGAGAGGACAAGGGATAATGGTTTTAAGCTGAAAGAAGAGAGATTTAGGTTTGAGATCAGGTGTAAATTCTTCAGTGTAAGGGTGGTGAGACACTGGAACAGGCTGCCCAGAGATGTTGTGGGGGCTCCATCCCTGGAGATGTTCAAGGGCAGGTTGGATGGGGCTCTGAGCAGCCTGGTCTAGTGGGAGGTGTCCCTGCCCACGCAGGGGAGTTGGAACTCGATGATCTTTAAGGTTCCATCCAACTCAAGAAATTCTGTGATTTCGTAAGAAGAATAGGGTAAGAGACTGGTCACTTCCATGTCTGATAGTTTGAGTCAGGAGCAGATGGAGGTACACCACATTTTCAATAAATGTGAAGCCAGTCTATTGTACACACAGACTACAGAGGTAATTATTACTTTTTGCTAGTAAATATAATTTAGATACTGTGTGTCTAAAGTCCATGTTAGCTTTAGCAGAGTAACTGAAATTTACTATGAAGACTGGAATCTGGCAATAATTCAGTTTGTCCAGCAAGGTGAAACAAGTAGGAGGAACCTATACTGGTGAAAAATTCAGGTGCCAGTAGAACCTGAAGACAAGATGAGAGTCAGTAGTAAGTTGGCTCTCACACACACTGATCTTTCTGTAATTACAAAGACACTCATCTATTCTATTGAAAATGCTATCTTTATTTGAAAACCATTATTTTGAAGAACTTTATTTTCACTTGGGGACTGTATTTCAGGGGGTTAATAGAGTGCTGTTAAGTGTAGAGTCTAAATCTTATCCTGGAATAGGAAATGCCGATAGCCTGGGGAGGGGAGCGAAGGAAGGGAGATAAAAGAAAACAGGCTTGTCCAGCACTACAACACACACACACAATAATACTCATTCACTCCATGTTGCTTTAAGTTGTGGGCATTTGCAAAAAGCCCATAAGCAATTCAAGCAGGCTGAGGTGACCAGACTTGGGTGAAAGTAACTTTAGAAGTTGAAATACTGGATAATCTGTGCACTAAAAGGTCTGTAATTAAAAATGCAGGTTAAGACACGTTGCAGAGAGGGTACTTAACCATTAGTTAGAATATCAAATCTGACACTTGGAAAACAGCCTCTTACAGTTACTGTAAGAGCTTCTGTGTGAGCTGTACAAGAAGTTATGGAGCTTGGTGCAATTTATGTAAGCATGCAAGAAAAGGAAAAAAAAAAAAAAACAAACAAAAATAACAGAAAAGAGGGGGGAAATTACTTCAGTAAATGCTAAATAAAATGCTAAGTCTCCTGAAACATCTTATGAAAGGAGTACAACTGATTGGATTTAAAGGTACTGCAGGAATACTATTAAAATGGTAAACTCCTCCCCATTCTTGCCAAGCTGCAAATTAACACTTTGAGCGTGCATTACATTGATGCAAAGCAAAGACACCTACACCAGTACATAAGCAATGTGCAAATACACATGAATTCCAACACTTTTTGCTAGCTGCGCCATTGCAAAGAAATAAACACTAAAATAGCCCAACTAACATATGTCTGCAAATCAGCTAACACAAAAAGAATAAGCCCTATATGAACAGATGTAAGGGAAGGAAAAAAGCCCTCAGAACACTAAAACCCTGTAAGACAGCAGGTGAGGCAGAGTTTGATCAGTGACTGAAGATGCCAACACTTACAGTTTCTAAATTCCTGTCTGACAGCTTGTCAAGTGTCATTTACAAAAAAGCAGTCTGAGTGAACGAGACACACTTCATGATTCAGGATAGTGTGGCATCAGAAATTCAGAAAAAAAACCCTGAATAACCATTTAGGCATTTGAAGAAAGTATATAGTGACATCTAATACTGATATCACGGCTCATTAAACTAGGAAGGTTACACAGATTAGAGGTTTACACACGTCTACTAAAAACATCATGAGAACCTACTTGCAGTACTGCATTCTTTTGTCCCTGGTTGGTCTCCCTATCTCGCTCAAGATTTTCTTATTTGGACACTTAAACTAATCAGACTGGACCACCAAAAAAGCTGGAGAAATCATTGTCTAATTCAGTTCAGAAAAAAAAACAACACAAACACCCTAAAACACTTCACAGCACCTTTCTACATATTTAAGGATTTTAACCTGAAAATACCTGCCTACAGGCACTTTTTTAAACAGCTACAGCTGTTCTCGTTATCAGTTTTACTTGGGTGCATTGAATTTTTGCAGAATCAAGAACATGCCTACCATTATCCTCTTAGGAGGTCGCAAACTAAAAATTCCACACACACCCATATAGATAAGTCAAAGTAATCAGAAGGTGCCTTTCGGACTAAACATTATCCGTTTATAAACATATCTGTGCTAAAAGCCATAGCATGTTTTTTTGAGTAAGCCAGAGAAACTTCTCTATGAAGAAATTAACTGTATCACAAGGTTTTGTCACTCCACAATACACTAGATTTTTATGCAATGTGTCACCTTATCTTTCAACACATCTGGGTTATTGCAATCTCCTGTTGCAACCCAGACTATAAAAAAGTGAGACTACATGCTATTTGCATAAAGATTACTACATATTTAAAAAACAACAATTATGTAACAAATTTTGCTCTGCATGAGAGGACAGCATGGACCTCACACTTTTATTAATAATTGGTGTTTCCTCAATTAATTTTTACTTCTTAAAGTAAATAAAAGACACCTTTGCCATCTCTGCTTAAGAATGCATTGGCAATGCTTGGTAATAGCTCCTAATGCAGCCTCTCCTCCACACATCTTCATTTTTTACATAAATTAATGTAGCACATTAATTAAACATTTAAAGTGTTTACTGAGAGATGCAACACTGTCTTTTGTCCTCTGCTAGCTCACATTCATCTGAAGAAACACCATTTATTCATGTGGAAGGGTATGGCGGGGGGAGGAATCGGCACCTCGTGTTACAGCCTCCCCTTCCCTGATTCCAAATTTCAATTTCTCATAGTTCGACCAAACTGCTTCCACATGGGCATGTGCTCCTCATGTGTGATTTCCACCTGGAGGTAATTTCTGTAGAAAGACTAAATATAACTGGTTCAACCATTTTTAAATCTGTCTATGCATTCACCCCACAGTTATCTTCCTTATGCTTTGCACAGAAAACCGGTGCTACTCAGAGCAATTTACGCATTGCTGCTGCCAAACACAGGTTATATAGATACCCCAGGATAAGATAGCTAAGGATACCCCAGGATAAGATAGATATATAAGATACCCCAGGATCTCAGTTATGTGCACACTCTCACCCCAGCCCCTCCAGCCCTTGCAAGGGCACAGGCTGGCAGATGGTGTCAGCTTGAAGCTGTTCTGCTCAATGGCTTCTGACTCAAAATCATGTATCGTTGCAGAATGAGTCAAACAAATGCTTCTGAATGGCTGGATTCCACAGGCACCATAGGAAATATGAGGAAAAGGAGTCCCCAGAGAAGAGAGAGCTGCTGGTGGGTGTGGTGACAGTGTCTTCCTGAAACCCTGATGCAGAGGAATGATCACAGAGCTTCAAAAATGCCAGACGGTGCCTCACTGCTGCTACATCAGCTGTTTAAAAATAAAAAAAAAATAAAAACATGCAAAGATCACCAAACCATATGCATTAACCAGCCTTACATGTTAAGGCAAGTTTTCCAAGTTAACTGCTTACCACATAAGTCATCTTTAATTCTAAATTGAATCAAACAGTAAGTAGGATTTCATTTGCAGAGCAGCATTTCTGAGAGGGTTCATATGACTGCAACTACGCAAACAAGCTTAATATTGCAAAAGCTCATTAATTCCTTGGTTTCTCAAAACAACTGCATGGAAATCTTCTCCTCCTCCTTATATGCAAGAGCTTGTGAACACATTAACTTACACACTGATTGAGATACAAGCCAGTCAACAGGAATATCTAGCTGCACAGGACTGTTCTCGCCTAAGACGTTAAAGGACCAGGGCGAAGGTTTCATAGAAAAGTGACAAAACCCTTTAGAATATGGAATTTAAACAACAAAAACAAGTCTAAACTGCAGTTAAAGATGACTACAGAGGTACCTGAGCCCCAAAAGGCACGTCACATTATCACTCCTCTGAACACTTTAAAAGACTGCTGCATAAAAATGGTACAATCACAAGTATGAGAAACTGCTTACCGTTAGCAATCCAGTTCTCCATACTGCTAAATTTTGCTCTCCTTCTAATCCTGGCCTCTTTCCTAGCGGTATTTCAGAAATAGCACTGAACAGGAGGTTCTGTACTCCAGCAACTATTTTCCTCAAGTTGCAATTTTCCACAAATACGATATAAAATACGATGCTTCTTGAGAAATCGATTTCTCTCCTAAATTGCACATATTTGTCACATTGATTGAAATGAATGTGATTTTTTTTAAATGCACACATTTTATTTACGTGTACTGTAAAAAGGACTTGTCAACAGAACTCCGTTATCTTACATACAGAAAACCCTCATTTTGAAAACACAGTTAATACCTCACAAGAGCCTATAAAGAACGTTTTTACTTAACGATCAGTTGAGAGTCCCTGAGGCAAGCTTATAAAGACTTAGAAGTCAGAAGGTTCTGAAAGTCCTATTTTATACTTCACATGACTTCTGAATAATCAATAAACAGTATTTTTAGCCTCAAGAAGCAGTAAAAGAAGCGTAAAGTTCTCAGCCATGAAAATGAGTTTTCCAGATATTGTGTCTTTGTAATTATCATGGCCCAGACTAAATCCTATACCTTCCGCTGCCATGAAGTAAATACAGTACATAGCCTTCCACACAAATTTGATTGTGGCAGCAGAAATAAAACAAGGGAGGATGAAGATAAAAGAGCGACTTAGAACAGAAACTTTTGATGCCAAGCCCATTATCTGTTATTAATACGTCACACATGGACTCCATGTGATGGTGCGAGTGACATTAAAAACAAAGAACACATTGACATGGGTACAGTCCACATTTCCTACAATAATGACTTACAAAATACTGTGAAAACTGTAAGGAAGTAGTAAATTAAAAAGCCCAAGGAAAACACAAACAGACGTGCACTGTAAGAATGGCAACGCTCATCCTGAATTACCTTGGGACATTCTAGTGCCTTATCTAAATGGATAAATAAACAGGCACTAATAAGGACATGAAACCTAATTCGGGCATTCCCTGTGGGGATCAAGGATGGTCAGGCAGCCCAGGGCAGGAGGATGAGAGCACTGGAGGATTCCTAAAAAGCAAGGGAGTCCCAAGCAACTTCAAATACAGGAACAACTATGACTTCATTAACTATAACATAAAATTGCATTTTTCTCACCTTACCAGGAAAGTGCAGCTGCAATTACTGAGACAGGATATTCAACCACTGCCCTTGACAACATGAACCAATATGCCGATTTCTGAAGTTCCTTTTGTAACAAAAGGGTCTTTAAAATTACCTGATAAACAAAAAGTATTCAATTTTTTTTTTTAATTTTAGAAGGTAATCATTAAAGATAAAAAGCTGGCAAGCTCTTAGACTATGTTTCCTTCAAAAGCAGTTGCAGGGTGCACTAGTGTTGGCAGTCAGAGACAAGGTTGCAAAATTACTGCCATTATAATATTGCTTTCAGAGGTTCAACTTTCTCAAATATTTACCCTTTTCTTTGAAAGGTTTCACATCCATTCTGGGAAAGCTCTTGATAAGCATCTGAATATGCTTCTTAAAAATACACACAAAGAATAATCATACGGTAAAATGTTGCAAACTACATAATGGTAACATACATATAGGACTGTACAACCAGTCTAAACCTGACACATCCCTGGTAGTTTAGCTATGCAACCAAACTGCTGAGAGGTGGGATGGGAGAATAAACAGGTGAAAAGTTCAGACTTACACAACTAGCAAACCAAATATATTTGTTTTCTTCTGCTTGTAATACACCTATGGATTGGCCTGTTTACAAAAATAAAGAATTCTGAAATGTTAAATCCAAAATAACAAATTATAGACCAGCAACCTTCCATCTGGAATTATTCAAAGGCACATAAGGTTATATGTTTAATGTAGAAGAATTCTATAATTTGATACTTATTGGCATTACTTGTGATTAGCTGTTCCACAACATACTAGATTTAGAATATAGGGCTTGCAATCTGGTCTTGTAAATGAAATATTGAGTTAAAATTATTAATTCATTGATTTGAGGCTATTTCTATACAACATACACAAGCCAAGAGGCTTAATTAGATTGGCTTCTTTTTTCTTCTCAACTGGAACATATGCATTGCTGCCTTAACAAGGACAGCTAGACAAATAATGATAATCAAGTGGGACGATTATATCATTAGCCTTGTTCAACATTGGGGTTTGCTTGATTCAAAAAAAAGCAATACATTTGTTTATATGTGATTTTTGAGATTACATGATAATATAGCCTAGTGCTACACATCCACCTTTTTCAGACAGCTTTGGGAAGGAAAATCTATTCCCAAGATGGGCGCACCTGGTCTCTCTTTTCACAAACCTTTATTGAGGACAGCGGGACAAACAAGGATACTCAACAGCACCGAACCGGCTCCTCAACTGCTCTACCACCACACCAAGTAGTTTTTCCTCCCTTGCCGCATCAGCCCTGCAGCCATGACTTGAGGAGCTAATCTACCCTTCTGTGCTGGGAAGTGAACCAGCCTCAACATGGTGGCAGACAGGAGCTCTGCAATGGAGAGAGACGGGTCTTTGCAAGCAGGACTGAACCACAGGCTGTCCACATACAGCTCAGTGCCACTTTCTAAGTCCTTCCCCACTACTCAAGAGCACTTCAAAAGGACAGAGGCACTGCCTTACCTCTACACTTTCCAAACCAAGGTTTCAGACCACCACTTGCCTGCTCAGTTTTATGATTCATGTCTTCTGTCCTCCAAAAATATGACAAATTTATCCTCCTGGCAATCTCCTACGCAGCCACTAACAGCAATCCAATTAGCCTGTTTTCTGCAGAAATGTACCCATGACAATGGGCACACAGCAATCCTAAACATTTTTTTACAAGAGATCATTTGGGCTTCAAGCACTTATCTTCCATTTCTCTCATCCCCTTTGCCTTAAACACAGCCATAACTCAGCCTTCACCTGAAGAGGGTTTGTAAAAGCTGACTAGTAAAATAAAGATCTTTCATTTCACACGTTAGGAGAGCCGTACTCAAGAGCCCTCTCCTTGAACAGCACTGAGCAGCTGCTCACCAACCCCCTGTGGTCCTACAACACAGTCTCACGCACCACATGGTTTGAGCCACTAATTTTGAAGAACACCTCTAGACTGGGTCCAGCCTCTCTTGGCACCAGTACAGCACCACACAGATGAGCTTACACACACGGAGGAAAGCATGGTCCCAAAGGCAATGGTGCATCATAAGTGGTCCAAGGAGGTAATGAGAAGGCAGCCAGAACTTGAGTCCTTCTGGTTTGTTGTCAACAGCAGTTTTAGTAATGTTTTCATGCAAACAGGAACAACCACCTACAGAAGGACTATAAATTCTGCCTCAAAACTAAACATGACCTTTTTCAGCAGGTAGAAAGTGGTGTAAATGCTCAACACACAGCTCCTCTCTAAGGCTTCCTCAAAAGAGAGCAGAAAGAGGAATGCAAAATTACTGCAGAAGAACACACAGGGCATTAACAAGACCTGCACAACCTCTTGATAATTATAACTATTCTATATGGCTGCTATAGGTCACTTCCTAGATCAATAAAAGCAGCAGCAGCATTAGAAAGCACTTAAGTACAACTGTGTATTCAATTACAAAAGCAAAGGTAAGTTTCCTACAAATTCCGTTGACGCATGTGGGTTCAAAAAAATACTCAGTGATAAAGCAGATGCAATATACAATATGCATGTGAAACAACATGTACAGCAATAAATCATTAACCTTAACACCACAAAACATCAAAATCAGCTGTAAAAGCAGCAGAGAATCTTCAGTGGTCTGATGCTGCACTTCCGTCTAGGCTTCCTGTGGTACGTGTGTAATTGCTGTAATAAAAGTCTTTGGAAAAATGAGTCACGTCAAACAAAATAATCAAACCATAATGATTAACAAAGAAGCGGAACATACCTTACAATACAAAAAAAACATTTCTCCATTACAAATTCCTTTAAAATAAGATTTCATGTCACATGTTAAAAAAGCATTGCTCCCTTCTGCAAAACCAAGTTGTCTAGTAATTTCCATAGTCATCTTAACTGTTCTATGGAATAAAAAAAAATACAAATCCAAATATCAAAACAATCCCAATAATAAGAACCTTCAGGAACTCTAGGAGCATAGTTTACAAACATCAACAAAATATTTTCTTTAACTCACTAAACTGTGAGTAAACCGTCCCTAAAAACAAGCAGACGCTTCCTTACTTTCAGACTTGTAACAGTATAGAAAATGGTCTTCATGACGCTTTTACTATATAAACATACATGCAAAACTGAAAGAAGTAACGAGGGGAAAGAAGAAAGCCATATGGAAGCTATCATCTTATTTAATAAGAAGGTTGTTTTTTATTAGAGGAGAACCAAAGGGAAGATCCTTACTGGACTGAACAGCCAGTACAGTGGTGGAGCAGCAACAGCACCCTCCTGCTCTAAGCTCCCTGGAAATGGTGCAACACATCAAGTTCTCAAGAGTATCAACAAGATTCTGATTTCCATTTTGAGAATACTGATAGTTAACAAAGCACAAAAGTTAAATTCCTAAACCCTATCCAAACAGCTGCTTCCAGGAGACAGCAAATAGCTCCTACAATGCTGAAACTGTTCAAAGTCAGCACCCAGGGACAGCACAGGTTAGAAAAAGATTGACACAACATAAAATAATCCACAATAAACAAAAGCACAATAGGAAGCACAGGGGAAGATTTGCAGAGCAGGGCTGTGCTGACCCTGCTGCCTGCACAGATCAATAGTCCCAAGGTTTGAGGGACAACTTTATTCCACCAGCATCAGGGTCAGGGACACACTGTTGGGAACCCACAGAAGGGCAGTGACAGGAGCACAGCCACCAGCTGGGACTGGGGAACCCACAGGTCTCTCCATTTCACAATCTATTTTTAATGTAGCATACAAAAGGTGCATGTCAGTTCCAGGTCCCTTCATTCTCCCTAGTGCAGCAGGACAGTGAAGGAAAACTGCAAGTAACATCCTTCTCTGCTGTTAGGACAATCACCACTTTTCCCTACCTCCTCTTCAAGGATCAGATCATAGCCTTGGTAGCCAACAGCAAGAACAGTCAGGATGCACCTCAAGAATTTTTCAGCAAATACATGAAGTTAAATGACAGTCAGTGAAAAATAGAAAATCATATTGCCCAAGGAACAAAAGTTTCAAAAAAGTGACACCACACAACAAAACCTCCATATGTATATATACACACACACACTATGGGGTGGGGGAGGAAACTCTACAAAATTCTATAGCTTTGTGAAATCTAGGTATTATAATGTGGAGCACACAATATGGCCTAACACAACAGGAGGAAATAGGAGTTGCTCTGTAGAGCGCCACTCCAGCTGGCTGCAGCCTGTCAGCATCCCAGGGACACTTCCCAGAAAGTAGCCAAGGGAGGCCTTTCTTCCAGGGCTGGACATCCACCTTTGTATTGCCTGCTGCAACACTCCTTGCTCACAGTAAGCCAAAGACACATGTAATAAGCAACGATTAACATTACCCCTGCCTCACACAAGCAGCAGCCTCTGCTGTTGCATGACACATCTCCAGATTCCCTAGATGTGGCTTAGCACTACATGTGCAGCCACAGGGATGTTTTTCATCTTGAGCAACACCTTGAGGGCTTTAACCCCTTCCCAGATGGGTCACCCCAAGGCCCAGCAGGGCCCTGTCTCTGCTACCCAGAATGATGGTGCCCACAAGCAGCATGTGGCTTCAGGCCACCAACCAGCTTCTCCTCATGGAAATTAGAGGAAAACATTGGATACAACCTGTACTAGGCACTGCAAAGAGGGGACATTAACACATCAAAGCCAATGAAATACGATGATGAAAGTCATCCCAAAATGGTTATTTTTACAGCCCTATTCCATAATAGAGAATGATGCAGAACAAAAGCAGAAGCTGGTACCCAAGACTGTTCAGCAAGTACCTGCAATTCTAGGGTCCTTAACATCCCAGAGTAATTAAACTGATGAAGAAGAGTTAAAAGTGAGCAAGCAGCTCTTAGATAACATCAACTCCAGCCATTTTTCTTCTAAAAATATATACACAAAGATCATATGACAGCACAGAAGAGTTGTTTGCCAAAACGTAGCTTCTTGTTCATCTTAGGCAAGTCACTGCTTTCTAGTAAAGATTTCTATCTTTTACCAGCTAGTAAGTTTAACTTTAAGAGTATTTGAGTTTTAATGTGTACATTATATGCAAAAGACTTGTAAATTGCAATAAGGCAAAGAGGGAAAAAAGCCACCTTTAATTTAAGTTTTGCAAAAACAAAATACATACTACAATACATAAGATAAATGAGAACGAGCAATACTGAAAAGATGACTGATTAATTACACATCCAGAAAGTACCTGAAAATAGGGCTTCATAACATAAAAGTTTCAACTGAAGAATGCATGTATACTTTAATGTTATTACAGTACCACCATATAATGATTTTATGTAGTATTCATAGAAGACAACCTCTTGTAGATGCTGCCAAAAATGTAAGATACTACTCTTCTTTGAAATGTGCAATTATGAATTAAAAAGGTGAGACTTCAGGCCCTTAAATAAAATGGGGGCTGGGGAGGGGGGAATAACGGGTGCTGGAATATATATGCACACACCAAATAGTAGGGAACTTCCCAAGTAGTTCAGGAAACAAAACTATGGACTACTGAAATTCTGTTTAATTTACAGTTAAAGGCTGAAAAGCACATCAAACATAATCCATATTCACTGACAAATGCAATCCATGCTATATGATACAAATGCTCTACATATTCTTTTTTGTCAATTCTCTTTTGCTTTCTTGCAATTCCCTTCCTCATTTTACCTACAGCTTTGGAACATCCTTTTGCTGACTATAAAAAGTAAATAGCAAACATTGCCATTAATTCACACAAACAGCAGCCAAGTGAGAACCCTTTCACTAGAAAGCTGCTATAGCTATAGGAAAAGGAAATTGAAGTTTCTACTGGAAATAATAATTATATAAACATAGATAATTCAAAGCATGTCAGCAAGAACCTCTACACACATACCTTTATTATTTAGCCAGGCAATAACTGAACTGATACCCAGAGAGCACGGGAAGAATAGATTTTCACTCTTCTGAAGGTTTCAGATTTCCATGTTTAGACACACAGGGTGGGAGACAGGGGAGGATGACCAAGTCAAGTCCTACCTGGAGTTCAAATCTCACCATCACAGACACCACCTGCCCTCTTTACCTTTCCCTAGCCCATATACTGAATTTGTAAGCCTTAGGAGTGAACTGTGCCCAGAGCAGAGGCTAACAGGGAAGAAGAGGAAAGTCAGACCATGGGAACAGGACAATGACAGCATCAGGGACTCCTTCAGGGTAGGGAAACAGAAGGTAAATTCTCACTCTGACAACACTAACAGGACTTATTATTATTGTTATTTTTTATTATTATTTTAATTATTTTTTAACTTCAGCATAGCCAGAATTTCAAATGCGTAGTTTACAACCCATAATGTTAAAGGACAGATATTTAACTCCTTGGTGGCCCATGCTTTCAGTACAACTTAAAGCAGCAAGTCCTGGCAAATAAATGGGAGAAAATTTATGGAATACAGAGGCATCAAAGGTCCAAGTCTCCTGTAAAAGCAGTAGCAAAAAATGGTGAGTGATGCCCGTCTGGGGTGAAGCTGCACATTCGCACTTCATTCAGAGATGCTCTCTGAACACACACATACAAGCAGTTGTTTGTAGCAGAACCACTAGCTTGGCACACATACAAAAGGATAGATCAGAAATCTGTTCTAAACTCAGATGATTTGATATATAAAAACCTGTCTCTCATCCCAGTTCAGAAAACAGGATGACAGATTAAGTCCCACCCAACACTATAAAACTGACGGACAAATTATCTCGATGAAAAAGCAACAAAAGGTTCCTCCAAGTGAACGATATTTTCTGTGTTTGCTAGAGCACACCAGGATATTTAACCCAAAACAACCCATTATGCAGTACACCAAGATCAGAGATGGATTACAAGCACCAATCTAATGCCCACAGCTTGAGTATCCTTGCATCAGAGTTACCCTGGTAACACATTTACATGAAACAGCCCCTGCATGTACCTTTCACTCCTCCAGCCAGCATCCTTAGCACTCCCTAAGGGTTCACAAGTGCCTTTTGTGGGTTCTACCTCAGAAGAAGGATCACAGCAACCTCCTCAAGTTCAACCTTCTGTCAGATCTCTCTCTCAGGGCTGGAACTGAGGTTCCCACTGAGGCAAAACCTGGGTGACAGCTCTGAGCTCTCACTTTAGGAAAGTGTCAGCAGTTTCACTGCAAAAGGGCTCACAAAATCAGGTAAGGGGCAACCAGCATGTTGATATCATAGAAAGTACTTCTGGCTTGGCACAGAAAAAAGGAACAAAAAGTCAAGTAAGGTTAGGATTTAGGTTGGAAATATATATTTTTTTAAATAGAGCTTCTAGAAGGATGCTTACAGATGAACCAAAGCACATGATCCCATTTCTCTACTTAAACAGCAACAGAGTGAAAAGCAGAACTATGCATCAAGTTATCTTCAAAAAAAAACCTGTTCAAAACACACCACAAATAATTGCAAGATGCACAGTGACAAGCCCAAAGGGGCATGCAACAGCTTAACAAGAGTTACCCCCCTTACATGTAGGATGCGTGCAGGTATTAAATCTAAATATATTAAATAGTTGTGCTCAAAAGACCAGAACAGGAGTGGGTTTTTTCCTCCTGTGCTGTACACTCTATGCATCGAACAGTTCTGAAGAAGTTATTGATGCTGATTACCTGGAATATTTAACTCCTTTAATCAGCACCAGTATCTTTTCCATTTCCCTCTCTATTGCAAGCACACATAAATCAGTAAGACTTTCATTATACTGAAGTCTTTAAGGAACTCATTGAATATATTTGCACTGTTAGCAACTACAAACAGATACTTTACATACAATGTATGTTTAAACAATATCTTGTATCCGCAACAGAATTTAAATAATTAACAATTACTAACATCTACAGGTTTGGTACCTAAAAACAAAAAATGGAATCAATTATCACCAATTATCTCCCAAATAATCAGTGACAGGGCAAGAAGAAATGGCCTCAAGATATGCCATGGGAGGTTTAGGTTGGAAATTAGGAAAAATTTCTTTACTGAAAGAGCAGTCAAGCATTGCAACAGGCTTCCCGGGAAAGTGGTGGAGTCACTGTATCTGGAAATGTTCAAAAAACATGTAGACCTGGCACTTCAGGACATGGTTTAGTTGACATGGTGGTGCTGGATTGACAGTAGGAATTGATGATCTTAAAGGTCCTTCCCAATCTTAATGACTCTACAAGTCTATGACTTTAGAACTAAATTTGTCATTAAACAATAACTTCTAGTATATATTTTTCCACATCATGGATACAGCTGGATTGTTCTCAGTTCTCAGCTGCGGTTCTTCTAAACATCAGTTTGCAATCTGCAAATTTAGACTTACTTTCTTTGCATCTAAACCAGCTAGCACGGAAAATCTTGATGCCAGATGTTGTTAATCTCATACAGAAATTAATTGTATTCTCCACACTTTGGAAGTTTTAAAATTGAATCATAAAAATGTATATGGATTTGTAAAACAAATTACTGAGTGTAATATGTAAAACACATTACTGACTAATGTGCTGGGTAGATTTTGTAGACACACTACTTGAGGCTGTACTGCACTTAAAGGTCATCAATCATTTCCTCCCAAACCCACCACGGGATGAGGACAGAGCTCCTGACACAGCAGCTCCCAACTCTCCTGCACATGCATACGAGACATCTGCAATGATTAGTCTCAGTGTCTGCATTTTTCCATGGTACTGTAGCCCCCCAGAGATGGTACATGGCTGACACTCCTTGGCTTACAATCCACAGAGCATCCTACTTGGTAAACATGTTCATCTCCAGAACTGAGGAAGGAACTGCCAGTGCCCTTGCTGGCACTGGGGCTGTAAAGGATATGGATACGCTGGTAGTTTATGCTTGTACCTGAACATTCAGCACAGGAATTCAGCAAATAGCATAGGAATAGTGCCATACTGGAGGATCATTTCTAATCAAACACTAGTAAGCCATAGCAAGTGTTCAAAAAGTTTTTTCTAAGAATCTGAATTGCTTGCAGTTTTTTACTACTGTGCCTAATACCCATTTCCTTCTATATTTAAAAGGAAAACAAGCAATTTCTTCACTAAAGCTAGTCTGAAAATACCTCAAATCAGCCACCTCTTTGTTTATAGAACCACTAAAGACTCCAAAGCTATTGCTTCCATTAACTTCACAATACAAATAATACGTTTAGGGTTTTGTTTTTATTTCATTTAAAAAACAACGAGAACTGAAACAAGAAGTATAAATCAAGGCTAAATACCTTGAGAAAAAAAAAATTAATTAAGAAAAAACAAGCTAGCAATACCAGTTGAGAGAACCCAGCTCTGTTAACTAACTGAAATCAGGAAACACAAATCTAACTGTAGTTAATTTACACTATACCCTGCCTTACTGCATCTGTCCTCATCACCACTGGGCACACTGCACCTTCAGTCTACCACATTTCACCATAAATCCTGTGCCAACATGGTATCTTTGTGCAGTTCCTATTCCCCCTAACCTGAACTTTCAGAAATGTAATAGTTCTCAACCACATCAGCTACAACAGATTTCTGCTACAGGGTAAGAGACAAAACAACCTAGGAGGAGAATACTTCAGAAAAGGCATATATCTTCCAGGAAGGTTTTCCTGGAAAATAAACACATGTACCAAATTCAGAACAAGATTTCAGGTATTTCTTAGCTTTGCACTAAACACTTGCCTGAACTACAGCAGTTTCTGAGGATCAAGTCAACTAAAAAGAAGTTAACAATCTAAAAGTATTAACAGATAGAAATACCAGCTCCCCAGACTAACACATTTTTAATTCAAAAACTAATACTTTTTGAAAATAACATTTACATCAATAACACCACCATCACTTACTAAATACCATCCACACTTACTAAATAAATAGCCTTAATCCTCCAATTCTTAGTGTAAAGAATAAGGTCAAGGAAATCAAAAGGTCCACAGCTATCTCCAAAAACAACGTACATATTCAGAGTAATTATACATTCACCCCTCTAATGAGGATTCAGTAAGAGAATTGGGGCAGGTAAAGATCAAGCAGACTGTTAGCATGGTCACAGCCTAGGTGCTGCCTTAGCTGTGCTAACCAACCCTCCATCCCTCTGAGCATCTTTCAGCAAATATTCAGATATTGTTCCAAATTACAGAAAATACACCAAAATATCCAAATCTGGAGAACAGCACTGCCAGCAAGTCATCTTAAATAAGTCCTCTCATTTTTCATGGAAAAATGCCATCCTACATGTTAAAGTGTTTGGAAAACAGGCAGAAATCCTCCCCATCATCAATCCCAATCCACGCAAGTCTAAAACTATCTCAAGCCATGCTTATTACGGCTAGCTCAACCCTGTCAGTAGGGACTCTGAGCTCTTTCATGCTTATCCTATTAAAAAAAAAAAAGAAGGCAAAGAGTTTGCCCCCTTTGCCTCATGACTTCAACGTAGACATTTAGAGTTCAGAAAGCAAGCATTACAGCCACACAAACCACTGATTTCCTGCTAGATCTCTCCGATGGCACTTGCACGGTACATGCTGGGAGAGGAGGTGACAGCAGCTCAATGCAGAACTTCAGAGCTAAACAAAGTTGTAATTTTCTCCTTGTTAGAGAGTTCTTGCTTAAAAAAAAGCTAAGTGATACTGTGCAGAAATGAGTGTTGCCATGTCTCTGAATCTTGCAGCTGAAAGAGTTTAATTTAAGGTTCCTACTGCAGAAGGTTCCTTCTTTCTACAGCAAGAAGAACACTTTTAGGAACGCTCTCCTGAAATTTCATTCCCTCAAATTGCATCCGAAAAAGCCCCAATCCTAATGTAATGCACACTAACATATCTGAAGTGGACCTTTAGCCCTGAGAAGCCCAGATGTACATGTGTAGCAATTATCTCAGAACTGCTCCAACTCAAAGCTAGATTTCTCCACAGGTCCATCACATCAGAAATGTCTGTGAAAATCTCTAAAAGCAACACTCTTCCTTCCATTCCACATGGCCAGGTTTCCCGTATCTACTGCTTCTGGAAAGAAATTAGGTCAACCATGCCCTCCCTAAGCAATTAAGCCCACAATTACAAGCCACTCCAAGATTTGTCTATTAGTTATAAAACCCAGAAGTACTGTAAGATGTATAATAAGTCTAAAAAACATGGTTCACTTTCAGAGGTGATGTCCATGCTCAAAAACTGAACCCAAGAGATAAAGTTTAGGCTTTATTCTGCCATTTTTCATCAGAACTTTGCAACAAAATTCAGTGGCCTAAATAACTAAAGATCCATATTACACACACACAACAGGAAACCTCTACAGAAAATGGCATGGCCTGCTTGTGACCATGCATAAGGGGGGAAGGAAACAAACCGCAGCCCACCCTACTGCTGTTGCTTTGTACAGCCATGGGCACAAAGCTTATCAGAACCCTGACATAAAAGCAACACTTCAGTTCTCAAAAGAGGAAAAAACTTTACCAGACTGTAAACTGTAAGCAAACAAATAGTCCTCCCTTTTACTTCATGTTTATTTGGCATTGTTAATTCAATTACAATTCTGAGCCCTTACTTACCTCAGCAGCTGACTGAAATTACACATTTTGAAACAATTTCTATTACCCTTCTGTCACTAATTTCATTTAAAAAAAAAAAAAATCAAATAAAAAGTGGTGAAATCATTACCTCTCATGTTTGGACAGAAAACTTCTTTTGTTAACAGTCATTTTCTTGCTTTTGTGTCTTCAACTCAGAATTAAGAAAACAAAATATTTTGTCTTTATAATTTTAAAGTTCTCATGAAAAAGCATTTTTATTAACTTTAACTAAACCACATTTCTAGGCCTAACTAATTTACAGCATCCCTTCAGAAAGCCAAATCTGGGTTTAGAAGCATTTGTGACTTTAATTTACCCACTGGTTTTCAAACTCCCAATTTTCCCAGAGGATTTTGAAAGCCTGCCAATTTAGCTTGATGCTTTAAAACTGTTTACAGAAGTCCAAACTACATTCAAATATAAAACAGTTGGATTTCAGATCCCCTCTCCCCCTTTTTCTTAAGCCCAAAGAAACTGGAAGGAGAAGTGGGAACTGACTCCAGGCTACAGTGCTGCTTTCACAGCTACTATCTGAGCTACAGAGAAAGAGAGGATCTGGTGGGAGACAACAGTGAGTATTTTTCTTTAATTTAAAACATCTGAAATCCAAGGTAGCTGCACCTCTCCAAAAAACACCATTATTGTTTATAGAGGACAGCTATGTTGCTTCTGTCTCTTGCCCCTTCCACTTCACTTTTATTATGCTTGAGTCACCCGCACATGTACGAGCAGCTCCAGAAAACTGGAGAAAACAATTTCAATACAAAGTTTCAACATAAAAAGTAAGCCTACTTGTACAATAAGACAGGCAGGCACTCAGAAGAATCTTGCCTAAAAGCTGCAAGGGCATGCAGCCCACATCATTACATGGAGCAGACAGGCATCATAGATGATCGCCAAAGAAAGGAACCGGATTTTCCAAGATTGATAAAAAAACAACTCTTTCCTGATGAACAGCACTGTCATGCAAAACAGAGCAGTACAGACACTAAAAAGTCAGGATATCAAGAGTTAACGAACATCAAGACAAAGCTATATTTAGTAAACAAGTTAGGCTGAAACTATTGAGGATGAGCAGAAGAGGCAACCCACTGAGAGGCAAAACAACCAGAAAAACTAATAAAAAATACTAGCTCATCCAACCAATAAGAAGTCTTAGGGCAGAAAGCTCAGGAGAAAAACTCTAATAATCATTGACACTATGTTGTATGAATATTTACAACATGGAGCAAAAAAAAAAATAAAAATGAAGGGGAGTGGGAAGGAGAAATAAAAAAAAAATTAAAAAAAATAAAAATAAACAAAAAACCCCCAAAACAAACAAACAAAAAACCTACACCAAACCACACACACAAAAAACATCCACAGGGGGAAAGAAACAAACCAAAACAAAACCAGAAGAGAAAAACATTTTGTACGTTCCAAGATTTAGCAATAAATTCAGGCCTTTAATGTCTCTGGTGTCTCTCTTCACATCCCACCCCTCCAGCAGCACCACCCAGTTTTTGCCACTGACTGTCTGAATTATCAGCTCAGAATTCAAGCCTGGCCATCAACATGACCTTTTCAAATCTGAGTGCACAAATGTGTGTTTCCCAAAGATGACTCAAAATTCTCAGAAGAGCTTGCACATCACCACGTGGTGTTTGCAGATATACATCCCTCAGCACCCAATGACAAAAAAGCCTAGAAAACCAAAATTCTACATCTATTTCAACAAGCAGATGGGGAGGGGAGGACGGAGAAAGGCAATGAATTCCTCTTTAAATGGTTGGTACCTGTGCTTACTTCTTAACAGAGAGAAAAAATGAGGCAAGCAGTGGCTTCACCTGAGCTCATAAGTAAAGGTAGAAAGATTTCTTGAAAAGGAAGTTAGTGAAGCTTAGAAAAAGTTGTTTATCAGGTCATTCTCATTTCCTAAACAGAAGAATGCCCCTTCTAGAAATGGTCAACGCCCGCATGAGCAGAGACTTTCACAGTCATCATACATGCCATGTTCTGTAAAATTAATTACCCTCTCTAATACCCATCCTATTACATTATGTGTGGGTAAAACAGGAACAACATTCTTGGCCTTAAAATTGCATTAATTAGGGATTAGATTTAGCAAATACCTAGAGAAAAATAAACCTCAGTAATTGATAGAAACCACACCAAGATGGGAAGCAGTTATTCTGAAGAGCAAGGAGAGACATACAGAACACCCTGTACACCACTAACAGCACCATAATGCTGCTTACAAAACAAAATGATGCTTCAGAGTATTTGTAAGAGCACTGTTCTTGACCAATTTTTTCCCCTCTTGCATGTCTCATGATATAAAGCACAGGAAAAAAAACAACAAAAAAAACAAACCCTTCAGAGTATGTTCTTCAGGCAAGAGAATACAAGAGAATATTCTGTCAGATAACTGCACTTCCCAGATCAAAAATATTCAAGTTAAAGAGTATGAAAAACACCCTGTGAGGCCAAAAATTCTTCTCGGCATTTCTGATATATTTCTAAAGGAGAGAAGAGTCTTTCTAATGGAGATTCCCGTGTTTGAGATGGTTTATTTTTATTTGTTTTTAAAACCAAGAGTGTTACTCACAATCAGGCCAAATAAAGCCAATTGCTCTGTGAAGAAGAAAAAAAAAAAGACTTTTTTAAAAGCACTAGATCCTTTGCCTCTCAGTTGGCTACAGAGCATCGGATTCCTCCTCGCTGCCCATGAACTAAAGCCCCACTTAACAAAAGGTGGGCCACCACTGAGCTTCTCAAGCAAAGAGCCTGCCTTCCTTACTGCTGCAGTTTAATCACCCTTGGCACCAACCAAGGCCATCCTTCGCAGGCAGGACAGACTGACATCCTGCCAAAGTTTTTATTTTTAAAGACGACTAGCACACTGACAATAGCACACAGCAATCCCACGAACGGAGCCCTGGGAATTGAGCTGAACTCACTGTCACTATGAGCAATTTCACTGCAGCACCACGGCCACTTTCGCAGTCTAGACGGGCAACCATAAAACTTCATACTCTAGCCCAAATAAATGACAAATACCCCAACGCCGTAGCCAGTCATTCCACACGCTCATTTTTCTCGGTACTAAACCCAGCCAGGGATGAATCACGGTGCACACACACTCGTCAGGCTCAGAGCACTGGTGACCACAACATCCTCTCTGCTCCAGCGATTCTGACCCCTCAAGCATACCTGCCCATGCATTGCTGGGGGCTTTGGAGAAGACTCACCAGGTTTTAGCAAAGCCCTGGGGTTCAACTCACTCTGTTGGCTCTTCAAATACAGAACAGCAGCACATACCATAACACTGTCTCAGCACTTATCTGATGCAGACCTGACATACCTGTGCAATGGGAATGTTTTCCAGTAACTTTTACGTAACACCCAGTATAACAAATGGAGAAAAAAATTAAGGAACTGCCCTACATGCCACCAATCCAGCAAGTAGTTGGTACCTATACTGCAGTTAGTAGCAATAGATATACACTGACAGAACCATGTAGATCCTACACAAAGCAAAAAAGCAAATAAGTCTTAATATTTTTCCAGTTCTCCCTCCAGTAACATCAACAGCAAACCAAAACGTTAGTCTCCATTTAGTCATTCCAGGTCTCCTTTGCCTTTTGTTTCTCTGGGGGGGGAAAAAAAAAACCCAACATATAAACTCAACTACTCTTTGTTTAAAATAATCCTACATTATTCAGGTTGCCCAAGACTTCAAGAGAGGATTGACTTCAATTTCTCTGTGAAAATATTTTCAATCAGAGAATTTTTCAGTAAAGACTACTAAGCTTCAGGGCATCCTGCACAGCTGCACAAAAATGATGGGAGGAATTTAGAAACTGAGTCTTAATTTATTATTATGAGTTACTATTCTGCCACAGACCTCATCCCTGGAAAGTCCTATTGACATGTTTTATACAATGTTATCATATGCTGGTGACAAACTTGGAAATGGCTGTAGCAATTTTTTAATATAATTGGATTAATGCTTCCATATCCTTGTTTATAATGAGTTACTATTGCAGAGCTCAATTAGCAAAAGCTTTCTCAGAAGGGAAAACAATGCAACAGCTAAAAGCAACTGAAAAACCATCCACCAAAGGACATTCCCTACCAGCCCCAGGCAGCTGGTCATGGCTTATTCTACATAAACCCAAATCTAGCAGGATTAAAAAGTTCTCATACTTTCTGTAGAATGAATTGGCTAAAATAAGATAAAAAGTGACAGAGTGAAAAATGCTTCATATTAAGACAGCATTCTGAGACACCTTTCAGCTGAAGGTGGGCATTAGCAGCACCAGAAAGTTATGTATTAGGCCCAAGAAAGGCATTAACCTCCACACTGCAGCAGTTTCATAATACAGCAAAGCCAACCTAACAGCTGCCTACTCCACAGAGCTGCCACCACATCCCACCTGCACTGAGCTGAGGGCTCCTGTCGCTTCCCTCCCACTGCTGTCTAACAAGCCAACTCAGGCAGAAACCCACCAAAACAGCTGTGCCATAAACCAATACAGTCTATGATGATACATAAAAATTAAAATTATTGTTGGGCAAACTGTCAACCTTCTACAGTCCTGCAGCCATCTGATGGACTACTCTGATCCAGCATGGGCTTGCAGGCACCACTGTGAAGGTGGATGAGATGCAAGGCAGTAGTCTGCAGCAAAAAGAGCTGTTCTCTTGGGTAGAACTCTCTTGCTTGATTCTTCTGGTTGAATCAACAGTGCACTCTTTTACCCAAAGATGCTGTCCTCAGGTTGCTTTGATCAAACACAAAGAGAACACACAAGAGAACTTTGCAAAGCCAGAGCCAGACACCCATGCTGTGCTCCTGTCTCAGCCCAGGCACCCGGCCCAAGTTCCCAGACTTCTTGTTCCCATTCAGAGGCACATTCACTTCAAGGGATGCATGTGAAAAAGCAGATGGCCAAAATCCATGGAGTCCTCTGGCTACCATCGTGTTGGAAATGCTTAAATGTAAGGGATGCCAGTGCTACTCGAGACACTAAATGGCATTCAGTAAGAACTTTGCTACTCTTGATCTTCAAAAGGTACTGAAGTTCAAGGAAATGTGAAATACCTACCTCACTGCTTTATCAAAAGAGTACAGTAATATCTATTTCAGCTGTGCAAGTTAACTCAGTTTATTTTTTTTTACTTTATACAGTAATTGTATACTCTTAAGTAGAGTGCTACATAAGCATTTACTAACCCAATAACCAAAACAGTTTTCTAAATTACATATAAAATGGTTTCTTTCATCTGTTTATTCCCATAAAAAAATTCAGTGTGGAAGCCAAAAGAAAACAGCTGCATAGAGTGTTTTCAACTGCAAGAGACATGTAAGACGGTATTTCTCCCTGTGCTGGAGGGCACAATCTGTAATAACATTTTGCCTTCCAGGTAATGAGAGGAGGCATTAAAAGGACAACTTGCTCGCTAATAAGCTCACTTGACTGGTTGAGTACACACACACACAGGTATTTGTAATTATTTCTTTTAAAATAATGTTAATTAATTTTGATATTTTTTTCTAAATCACATTAATTTACAGCCTTCCTTAAAGGCACTCAGCAGACAGCTAATTAACTTCAAGCCATTAGATTTTAATTAGAGATATTGAGAAAAAAAATCTCAGAACATTTCATGTTATCTTTGTGAACACTACACGCTCATTAGCAGCTAAAGCAACCAATAAGTGATTATAAACACAGAAGAGGACTCAGCAGCATGATTCAAACATGAAAACAAGGAAGTCAAAGTGTCATGCTTCAAAGCTAAAGACTTTGTGAATTACATCTTCTCAGCCCAAGTCCAGAAAACCAACATCAGTGCAAAAAAAATTTTAAAAAGGCAAAATCAAAGGCCAACAGTGAAAATGGTAAATACCATTATTGAGCTTAGCTTAATCTTCATTAAACTCTACTAAAATCACAGTGCCTTCCTGACCAAACAGTGAAACAAATTAAAGCTCCAAAGGAAGCCTCCCTCAGGCAAGGGGGATGCTCTGAAGAGCCCACCACTGCCCCAGCGCAAGGTGCTGGGCCACCCAACCAGCCCACGCTACTGCCCCATGAGCAACCTCCCTGCAGGAAAATGATGCTTTATTAAAATAATTGGGGGTTTTTTCCACTTATAACACAACCCAGCTATTTCTAAATCTCAGTCTCCATGGGGCCAGTTTTCCGTGAGTTAAAAGCCATATCGGTGCCCTTTGATATGGTGATCAGTTCCACTACTGGGTGAAGAGGCTCATGAATATTAACCTCGAGACATTTACATATGTCACCCACGGGCACAATCTTCCCTCTGCAAACTGGGAACAGAACCTGTACAATCCCCCCCTCCCTGGGTCGCTTTCTGACCGTCAAATACGAAATGACCATGGAAGTCACTTCAGCAAGGAGAGGGTGTCTATCAGGCACAGAGCCAGGCTGCCAAAGTGTACTTGGGAATTACAGTGCACCGGTTTGGTTTGGACAGGTGCCCCAAAATGCCAGAGTTGACATTTCAAAAACCTGAAAGGTTAGGATCACACTCAGAAGTACTTAAACGAGTCAATTTTTCCACACTATTGGGAACTATTCTCTATTATTACAGATTTCACAGGAGTGCTGTAAAAACGAACGCATCTGATGTTTAGAGGCACGGATTTATCCTGCTACAGAAGATGGGGAGCGTGTTCGATCAAGAAGCGCCTGCCACAGCCGCAGAGGTGCTGACAGCAGGGGTAGGAGGGCACTGGCAGGTAGGCAGCACCCGTCGTGCCACCGCCAGGTGAGCGGGCAGACCTACCTCACCCTCGTCACCAGCAGAAAACACACAGGGACGTACCCGCTTGGTAATCGTTACGTTTGGGATACATTTTCAGTTCACACTTCAAATCAGGACGCCTTTGCACTGCGCGCAATCTGTGCTCTCTGAATCATTTGGAAAGCGGGCTGGCAAACTTGCGCTTTTTTTTTTCTCCCCTTAAAGAAACTGATGACAATTCGCCGCAGTTTTAACAACACTGAAAAGCACGCAGCCTGTCATCTGCCTGGGAATGTCTGGATAAACGAGCAGTAAGGATTTTCGACGACAGCGCAGCTCCAGGCAGAGGAACCCGGCGCTCAGGGAGCCGGGAGGGCTCCTCGGGCAAAGGGAGGGATGCGCGGCCCCCGGGAAGGCGCCGAG
>NW_009954543.1:4450368-4450630 GCF_000747805.2 Chaetura pelagica
CTTCCAACCCCCCGGAGCAAAAAAGGAGGGACGAAAAATAAGATAATCTTAAAAGGGAAAAAAAAACCAAAAACAACAAACACCCCCAAACAAACAAAGCCACTACAGCCCAAACCCAAGCAACTAACTCTGGGGAAAGCGCAAACCCACAGCGAGGGAAGAACAAAGGAGACAAGTGCAGTCAGAGCTCTCGCAACAGATGGTTTGAAGCTGACCAGATTTCGCGCTGGCATCCTTTTCCCTTCCCTCCCTCCCTCCCGCC
>NW_009954543.1:4451324-4515131 GCF_000747805.2 Chaetura pelagica
GGGGCGGCGGGGGAGCCGGTGCCAGGCGCCGGGCTGTGCCAACACACCTTCTCCCTTTGGGAGTGATACTCTATTTACATTCAGAAGTTTAGACAATCGGCAGTTTGTGGGAGGGGTAATTGGGCAATTTAATATCATGATCCCCAGAATCAAGACAGAGATTTTCATAGATTAACCTAAAAACGTGCGTTCAGGCTACTTTGGCAAACTTTTTCCTCACTAGGTATTAAGCCAGAGGAACTGTTACTTCTGTAACCTTATGTTTCTTGTAGCTGTGTACATCTCCGATCTCTCCCTCCCCCCTTCCAGGCAGCCACGCTCCGGGATGCCTCCTGGAACTTCCAGCCATGTGCTCGATGACGAGGGAAAATAGAAAGTAGAACCAGAAATTCAAGTCAGCCACGCTCTGTACCATCTCATCTCTTAGGCGAGAGTGTTTCGTATGTTAAGCAACATCATCAAGTTGTGTGATGCGTTGCTTTCTCCTTGGTCAGGAAAAGCAACGTACCCATTGCAACATCCTGTTTTTCTGTGAGTTTGTTTCCTTTATTGCACACAAGTGGCAGTGCTGCAGCCCTAAAAAGAAAGGGATAATTGCCTGGTGAGCACATCCCTGGCATTCGCAGCCATGTCCTCCAATGACGGGCTGTAGAGGTTGTTGAAGAGAAGCAGCACAAACCCAAAGGTATTAGCACACCTTTCCCCAGCACCTTCCATCTGCTTAGCCAAAAGCATCATTATCTGGCTGATCTGCAATATAAAATAAACCCGAGGGGTTTATGCTTGCTCATGTTGAAGGCAAACGCCTTGACATTTTTCATCAAAACTTGAATCTCCACCAGATTTTACTAAACAGCTGCCACAGCAATGGATTTGAGTGTGGCTGCTTGCAAAACATCCTACACTCTTGTCAAAAAAGATGCCTTTCAGTCTATCTGCTATAAATGGGACATCATTAGCCTCTATGTTTCTTGGTTCTTATTCTTTCTAGTCCTAATTACTAGCAGATATTAATTAGACTTCCTCCTTGCCCATGGGGTCTACTGCTGTAGAACACCTACTTCCATGGTCATATAGCCATGGCAAAAGAGTGCTGCAGTCACTTCAGCGGAAGTCCCTCAAAAATGCTTCAGTTTACAAACAAAAGCAAGAAAAAAAGAGGCACTACAGCTCCAGTCCCATCTTCCCACCCCCATTTATTACCTGCCTCCAGCCAGGTTTTCAACATGCCTAAAGTGTTGCAGTACAGAGAGAGAAATCTCCTAGCTAGGAGAAGTGTCCAGGGAATTCAGAGCCTGTGGTCAGTTTTCAGCAGAAAAGTGTCTCTTTCCTCTGAGCTAGAACCTTATGTAAATTCATCAGGTGGAACTTGTTAAACAAAAAAAAAAAAACAACTAAACAACAAACATGCCCAGCTGCCTGCTTGAGCTCTCAGCAGAACCATCTTTCAGACACACCAGGGAGTGAGTTACTGCAAAGATCCTCAGGTTTGTCAGTGTTGCTCCAGTTTTACAGACTGAACACTGAGGCAGAGGTGAAGGCAACAGCATGGATCCTTAATTCCTACTGAAATTGGTTAGGAGGAAGAATGAATGAATACCTTTGATTATCTGGGTCCTGCAGAGCTTGCACAATAGTACATAAAAAGTGTAAGAGCTGCAAAAAAAAACCAACTATGTGTCTATAATCTTACCTTAAACCAAAGGTGAGTTTGTTACTCAAAGTGAAAATCAAAACTTTGGTAGTAACATTTAAAAAATAAAGCTCAATCACTGCAGAGTTAAGGAACTGAGCAAAACTAAGGAAACTAAAAAGCAAATCAGTTTACCTCTGTGTAACTTGTTAGTTAGGAATTTCAGAAGAGCAAATGCTATGAGGAGTTAAAATATAGCAAACCCTAGCTTCTAAATTCTTATGTTACCTTCTCCAATCTAAGCCAAGTTCTGAATGCTACCTGAATTTAGGTGTGGTTTGTTTGGGGTTTCAATTTATTTATTGGTTTTGTTTCTGGTGTAGACGAAAGATGTAATTGTGGTATAGATAATACCCAATTGGAGGGTTAGCAAAAAATCTTCAATACATATGTATATGGGGCATGTTTATCCTCTTTAACAACTTAACTTGGCTGTTGAGCAGAATAACTTACGATTAAAGCAAAAACACTTTTTTTAATGTAGGCTTCAGGAAGGTACTGGCAAATTACTCAAGTAGACTGATAAGCAGTATGACTGATAAGCAGTATTTCCAGGTGCAAACCCTAAGAACAAGGTGATTTCTCACCTCTGGTATACTACCTTAGTGCTTAACTTGGAGTTGTATGGTGCTGTAAGGGGTTTAACTTCTATTTTCTACTTGACAATGATTCAAAAACCAAAGACTTCTTACTAAGTTTTAACAAGCTCAGCTATTGTCTCCTTTCAGTTTACATTTTGATGCTAAAGAAAGATTATTCAAGGATAGAGTAAACATACAATATCTCATCTCAGCTTTCAAATCAGCTAAACATCCAGTGCTTTGTGGTACTTATAAATGGTAAATAAAGACAACTGCAATACCACAGGGCAGGCATTTCACATCAGTTTCACAGATGCAGTTTAGGAAATCCAAATTCTTGTCTGCAGCCTTCCCTCCCTCTGCAAGTCCTGCTGATGCAGGAGGTGGCTGGACTGGTGCTGGGTTGGGCAAAGCCTGAGCTATGGTGCTCAGACTAGCTGATGAGCAACAAGTCAGCTGCTGTAAATCAGTTTGATGTCACTGATTTCACCAAACAAGGCTGACGGACCCCAGCTGAGGACCTGGGCATACACATGGAGTCTCTCTCTTACTAGAAGGAAGTTACAGAAAATATAAACCACAGAAAAAGGTCATCCTGAAATACACAGTGGAGGCTACACACATTCCAGAGATATTTAACCAGCCCTTGAAGGAAACAGGCTATTTTTCCCCCATTGTTTAATTTCTCTGGCACATTTTCCTTGAACTGCAGGTTTTTGAGCAGTACTTCTTGCAAAAATACCTTTCTTTGTTTTGCTTTGTGTTGTTCGTTTTTTTAAAAATAATTGACATAGTTGGGCTATCTTCAGCCTGGGTATTGTTTGCAACATTTTGGTGGCTTAAATGTAAATTGTATTTAAGCATTTTTTTCCAATAAGGAAGCATAAAAATTATTAACAATTGAAAATGAAATTCCTGAGATTCTTGTATGTAAAGTTGGGAGTCTGATTCTATAAGCCACTTCATCTATCCGTTAGAGAGAGGAACATGCTTCCCACACTAGTCATCCCGTGATATTTACTATGATTGTGTCCAGTTTCCTAGACTGAAATGGTAACATCTGAAGGAACTCTTCTCCCTTCTACAGGTTTTTCTGATGCACCTCTTCAAGGTGAGCACAAAGAGCCTGGATGTGTGAGGAAGAGCAGCCAGGGAGTCTGAGCCCCAGCCCTGCAGGTCTGGTCTTGCCTCTGCTCCCACCTGCAGATGTGGGAAGGAGAGAAGGGGTGCTGCTATTTCTAACCAACTGTGCCCTACAGCTGGTGGTGTCATCAGTGTATGATCACTCCTTGTGCTGTGGTGATACTCATTTGAGATGTTCCTCCACAGACGTGTTTGGTTCTTTATGGTGCCTTGTTTTGAAGAGGATCAGCTTTATCGGTTTGCTGTAAGATGAGGGATATTCTTAATTCTCCCAAGCAAGGCTTGAGTTTTAAGAAGTTGCTTGGAGTCACTGATGTAAGGGAAAACATTTGTTGCATGATCTAGAGGTAGTTTAAATTACTCATCCCTGATTTATAGAGGGTATTCCCCTTTTCTCCAACATGAAGTCTCTAAAGTTTTTCTTCTGGGCTGGGATTTTGCCTCTCTGCAGAAGCAGGTAAGGTTCAATCCCTCCAAATTACCCCAGGGCATGAATACGTACCTGTAGGGCTGAATGGGCTGGAAGGCACTAGGAGTCTTGCCAGGGACTTGAGGAGAACTAGAGAGCTTCAATTAAAACTTTTAATTATTTGTTTAACTAAAATATGACATAGAATTTTTTTAATGGAGCTGAATTTGTTCACTGCTGTGTCCTCATTAATTTTGATAAAAATGCCTATCTGCTACTGTATAATACATGTTAGAAGCCAGTCTTCTTGATGTTGCTGTGTACCCACTTCTCTCAGATTTTGTAAATTATTCCAAAAAGTCTGAGGTTAAGGCATACCTAAGTGTCTCCTGGTCTTCCTCTATTGTCATATAAAGTAGGAACAGAAATTATCTTCCAAAACAAAAATATCAAAGTTTGCCTGTTGCTTTCAAGAGGCTAAACTCTGGTTGGGTGGATTTTTTTATTATTATTTATTTTTTATTTTGATATTTTGTTTTTGTAGTAGGATGTGTTGTAATCTTATTTGTATAATGCTGATACTTCATTGTTGACTAACATAAAAAATAGCAAACATAAGGAGTCAGGGTTAACTTTTGCACCTATATGTAGCTGATCTTTAATTTCTGCATTTTAATTTTCCAGTTCATTGCAGATTGATTTTGATCACAGTTTCAAAGTGATTCCCAAATGTTCAGAAATGTCTTCATTAATATGTTAAATATAATTTACTGACAAACAGGGGGGAAAAGCTAATTTTTTAAAGATACTAATGATTTTTGAGGGCTTCCATAATGGACATACAGTGGAGATGGTTCTATTTTGAGGAAGTGTTGAGCACCCACTTCCTGAAAAGTCAAGCTTACAGTGTGCTGCTTTTTATTGATTATCCCAAAATGGCAATTCTAAGCCATTAATGAAACATTGCCAAGAACTGCATAATTTCCTGAGGTCCTCATGAAACGTGCATTTTGGTTCAAATGCAGAGCCTACAAAACTCTGTTAGCTTAAGCTAAATCTCACATCATTGCTTTAATGTACTTAGAAAATGACAGTCTCCTCAGAACGTGACAACCAAGTAAGAGAAAAATAGCAGAGCTTTAGTGCTAATTCATTCACCAGCCCTGGTGGAGAATGAGCAGATTCAGTGTGATTCCGACGCATTTGAATATTGGCAGAATTTGAGCAGAGATAGTTGAAACTTTGCACAAAATATTTGTTGTTTTTTTTCTCCTGAGGGTAAAAATTTAACATTCATACTAGAGAGCAGGTTAAAATTTTTATTCTGAAATGTTGTTGATATCAAACATATATTAATTAGGAAATCTGGAAAAGCATTTCACAAAGCTGGAAAAACAGAATTTGTCTTTCTTCATCTCTTTCCAATGGAGAAGTCATCTGGTTTGTCATACCAAAGAGCACACTCAGTTGTTTTCTCAAATTAGTGAGCTTCTTATGAAATTCATACCTTGATCCAAGCCCTATAAAAGTCTAATGTCTTACATAAGTGCTAAGTTAAGGATTTACCTGAAGCATAAATTGGTGCATTGGCTTTGTATCAGCCTTTTACATTAGGGTGCAGTTTATTCTCTGCCTCAGGAAACATGTGCTTCAGCACTGTGATGAGCTTTGAAGCAATCCCTTTTCTGTTCTCCCTCCTTAGAAAAGTTAGGAAAATGTAAACCTAGCAGGATAGTGATGTTAACTAGGGTTGCTAACTACTAAGTGTTAAAACTTCTGGAAAAGAGCTGATTTTTAGACTGAAGAGATTATGGGGATTCCCCTTGGGGACAGCATAAATTAATGTTACATGTGGAATCTATATTTTTTTCTCCTGATGGTTAAAATATCTCCTGCAGCTTTATATTTTATACAGCTCATTGTCCACAATATGAAACCGGTCCACACAATTGCCTGTGTGCTTGTGTATGTATCTGTAAATAAACACACTCACATGGATCCTCCTTCATCAGTGCCATTAACCCCTCTGTGCAATTCTGTTTAAGATATTACTCCTCTTGAACCATTTCTCAGTGGAAGGAAGTGCCTGCAGAGAAGTGATACATTACTGTGTAGTTTCTTGCTGTGAAGTGTTGATTTTAAAGCAGGCTGGCAGTCTGCAGCCGAGCCCATAATAAAAATGAACAGACATGGTTTAGGAGGTTTTGTTTGTCTTTTGTCCTGTTGTTATGCCCAGTTGAAGCAATCTTTTATTGTCTTTCAGCTCTGCCATACTCAACAATAAATTTCTCTCTTATGTTTGGCCTTTTCCCCCCTGGGAGTTTGGAATTCTTTCCCATTTCCATTTCTACATTTTTAAGCAGTGACAACCATCCTATTTCCCGGTTATTAACTAGCAGGGCAGGTGTGCAATGTTTTCTTATAGAAAGGATAATGTTAGTACCCTAATTCAGTGAGCAGCACAGTGAGCATCCTCTGATTTTCAGACTGCGAACACCAGCAAGGATGTTAATGTAAGACCACAGGCTGGAGAACAAAGACCAAGACCAGGTCAGCATAGAATAAACCAATAAAAGTGAAAGTGATTCTATTTCATTTTAAAAAAAAATAAATTAACAATCATGAAATAGTAACACTATATAGATAACTTGGATTAAGGGCAAGCCTGCTCTCTGAGCATGAGCAGTGCACAGCTGACCTTTTCTGCATTGATATCTTCCATATCTGCAGTAAGAGACATTTCTTTTTCTATTCCATGAGAAAAAGTTGATCTAGGAAGGAAGCTTCTGCCAGGCTCTTGAACACTCTTACACTGATACTGCATTTGCAGAATAGGTCACAGAAATGGTCTATCACTTGCAAAGTCTAAGGAGATGTCTGATTGCATCTTTGCTGAATGAATAACATCAGGACCATCACTGTCAATCAAGAAAAGAAAAAATCTAATTTTGGTTTCTAGGTGCTCATTTAAACGCAAGTCTCAGCTTAGTATCTCCTGCTTTTCAGAGGGCCTTCATTTGGACAGATAGTGTGATGGGGGTGATAGCTGATCTTTCTTTGGACCAAATCTAGTAAAGACTCAAAGATGAAGCTTCAAACCTGTCTTCCACCATGACTCCTGGGAGAGAAAGCCTAAGAAACATAGCCAGAGAAGTTAGATTTTCTGTAGTCAAAGGCAGTAGATTATCAACTTATTCGTAATAAAGCTGTCATAAGTATGCAGTGTGTAGCTGGGGTGAATGAACTTGTTTTCAAATAGATTTACCTGTGCCTGAAGAAATAGTTAATAAAGTACATTTGTTTTAATTTCCATTACCTACCCTACATTTACAAATTATAGTTCCTGATTAATGACATCAGGAGTTGAACTTTGGCTTTTAAAGCACCAGACCCATGCTGTGAGGTAGAGACATTTACATTCCATTTATGCAAGTCGTCCAATTAAAATTTCCTCATAGAACTTACATAATACACCAGAATGAATACGTTATTCCCCTTATTAAGGTGCTTTCTTTGCTTTTCAGCAGAAGTAACCAGCCTTTCCCTTTGCCCCAGATGGCAAATCATGTCAAAAAATAGCCCCTGAAATAGGCAGCAAAAGTAAAGGAAAATTTTCCAGATTAAAGTAGTAAATTATAGTTCTTAAAGAAATAATTGGGAAAATGAAAGCTTTCCTTTTAGTGTTGCCTATACATTTGCATTTAAAAAATAAAATTAATTAAATATGGTTTTATCTTACAAAATACCAGTTCCCCCTCATGTCAAGAGAAAAATGTCACAGGATCACACTGCCTCTCTTACAGAGTGGCCCATATCTCGGAGAAACCAAAGCATCGTGAGCTACTTCAGGTTTTCCTTTTAAAGGTAATGAGCAAAATTTACCAGGCGCTTTCCAAACAGATACACATACAAAATTACTTCCAAAAGAGCAGTTCAGGTGTGCAGCTAGCATTTAGCCTTTCCTCAGACTGGCTTACTTCTGAGCAAAGCCGACCTGGAAGCATCCAGCATCCTCAATAACAGCAGCTGCTGTCCCTAACTGCAAGTGGAAGAGCTGCACTTACTGGTTTCTGGAACCACAGGGAGAATGAATCGATGTGAATGATACATCCCCATGTGGTCCGTGAGAAGTTTTCAAATTCTAGGCAGGGTTTAAAACAAGTAGGTAAAGGGAAAAATCATGGTACAGTGCCTGAAATGTTCCATGCTTCCACACGACAACAGCAGATGGCAGCAGGAGAGGGTGTGCGTCCAAACCTGGGGTTTGCCTTCCTCCCTTTGGTGGACAGGCTTTGACTCGTTTCCTGGCTAACATCTCATCTAGTTGGTCATGAAAACAGAAGACAGTTGAAAATTTTCTTTTCTTTTAGGTATGTGATCTCAATATCTGTGTCCATTCTGGAAATGTATTGCTTGGCTCAGTTCTCTCTGGCCTGGCACTGTAGCATCCTTTGTCCTTTTATGTGGTTTACAATGTTTCAGAAATCATGCTGAAGGCAAAGGTGAGTGCCCACAGCAATTAAATATTTTTCTTTTGTTTTAAAGATAATACTGGGGAATAGGAACACTTCTCCTGAAACATGCTTCTCCAAGTCCTTCATGTGTCAGGGCCACAACTCCCAGGGTTTACTGCTGGATGTAGATAATGTGTTGAGACACATTCTGGAGATGGGACTGAAGACAAAATAGGAGAAAATTCCTGCCTGAGCACCATGTGATAAATAAATGGAGTCACAGGCAATGCTTTTCAAAAGAGAAAGAAAAACATCATTCAAAACTTATGTTGCTGAAGTTGTTAGATAGGCATTAAAGACAGAAGTTTCATTTAATATCCAGGTACTCATTAATTCATCCTTTAAACAGCAGCCAGTGGAGGTGAGATTTCCACATGTACTTCAGGGCATTTGCATTAGGGCATTTCCACAGCTCCATCTCTGCAGAGGTTTAATACATTTTAAGGAAATAAAACTTGAACTGTGAGAAAGGCAAGTTGCCTTTAGGGCTTCACAACTGAGGAAAGCAAGTGTGTTGGGACAGTACAGAGTCAAATTTAATGAAAATGTCTTAAATTAACCATTCTGGTGACATTATGAATATTCTCTCTCTCTCTTTTTTTTTTTTAAGCAACTTCCCTGTTTCCATTGTTTTTATGGACATTCTCAGGTGAAGATTTTTCTTCCTCTTCCTGCACATATATGCTGGTTATGCAGATATCTCATGCTCTGTAGATTCTTTTACCACATTTTGGATCAGACAATCCCAGTTCTCTTCAGACCCATATGTTTCTAAAATATTTTTCTCTTTACTCTTTTAATTCTTTCACCATGTTGTTTTTTTTATTGTGGGACATGAGGGGGGCTTTTTTTTTTTGCTCAGACATCCTTGCCAGGTTTACTGCATGTTCCCCATTCACAACTGATAGTGATTTTCTAAAGGTTCTTTGTTTCAGATTTAAAGGAGAAAATTTCATATGGTCTCCTAGTGACTTCAAAGTTACAGTGCTCTTCCTGCCCTTATGTAAGCCCTTTATAGGTTTTCTTCCCTTTCTGTATCTCTGCATGCTTTGATTGAAGTATGCATGATAATGAATGACATTTTCTTTCTGAATAAAAGATGCTCCAGACAGAATATATTGGCTATACATAGTATTTTTCTCTGCCAAATCAAAGGATTTTGAGATGTCTCCAGCATTTCTTCATATGGAAAATCACTGTGAGCTGTTTTATATTTTGCTATTCCAGCTGTTACCATTTCTGGAGATCAAAATCTGATTTAAATGTCCTTTCTACAAAGTCTGTCAAACCAGAATCTTGCTGGGAGAGGACAGGTGGCAGCATAGAAAAGGAGGAATCGATATCTTTCTCTTATTTTTCTTACTTCACGATGATTGCTGCTATATTTTTTGCTTAAGCTAATGTCCTGAAGCTTAAGAGATCTACACTGAATATATCCTTGTCACATCTCTTCCTTCCTCTGTCAGCCTTCCAGGAGCCTTCACAGCTGGGAGTACCAGAGGGGTTACCTGTACTGACCACATACCGGATGAAACCACTTCCCCCCATTCTGTTGTGGCACACCACACCAGCAGAGTGGATGAAAGGCTGGAGTCTGACCAGATCTTTTACCAGCATGGAAGAAGGGGATGAGTTTATGAGGAGAATGTAAAGATAGCAGCTAAGTGGAAAAGGCAAAAAGCACCGTCAGGCAGTAGCAGACCTCAGTTAGTAATCCAAATGAAAGTATCACTATTTAGACTATAAGAGTTTCACATAAATGAAACAGCAAAAGTTTGGTTGTGATGACAGGTGTTTGGAAGGGCTTTAACTTATTCTAGCTGGTTCCACATCAGTGGAAAAGAGCAACTGATCTTGAAGACTGAAAAAAAAATGTAGATTAAAGCTAATAAACATTAATAAAATGGCACAAAAAATGTAAGACTGCAGCAACTGGGAAGAGAAAAACAAACAAAAAAAAACCCCAAACAGAAACCACCACACCAAAAACCCCAAACAAACAAAAAACAACAACAACAGAACATTGAGGAGAACTTATTCATTATGGCTGATAATGGGAGGGATGGAGCAGCCCTGGTTCAAGGTAGTAATCTTTTTCTTGTTTTCTCTGCCTTATGGGTTTGTGTTCATAGGAGCAATACTGCTGAAAACATGATTTGTACTTCAGGCAGCAAGTGAAGAGCTACATCTCGATTATCTTTGAATGAAGCCAAATCAATGATTCAAAGGCTCATCAAGGGCTACTCACTTTCCCCAAGTTCCAGAAGGGAGTTGGTGGGCAGCTGCCAGTTTCTCACTCTCCTCATCTGTGTATTGCATGTACAATTACACCACACAAAATAAAACCACTATCCTACTCAGCAGCACTGCTTTGTGCCTATTCCTGCGGAACTAGCTCTCACTGTAATTAAGGTGGAATAGTAGAAATCCCAACACAATAATATGCATGTCACAAATAGAGAAAAAACACATGATGCGTAAAGGGACTTTTGCTAAAAACTGGCATTTGTCATCAGAATTAATTTCCTTTCAATAAAGCAACCTTTTAAATGTTACTGAAACTACATTATAACTGGAATGTGAGAGCATGGAATAAGCACAGTTCAGATGTAATGTGAATGCATAATATTAATAACATGCTTTTGGTGTGCTTGGAATTGGCTGCATTTTATTTTTTCTGAGCATTCTTCCTGTATTCAGCTCCTATGTTGTCGGTACTGGTTAGTTAAACAAATTTGGTCTGGATTTCGTCTGAAAAAAGCGAGGATGGCCACATATGCTTTTAAAGAGAAAATTCATGTTTTCTTTTCAGTATTCCTGCTGTTTGCTATATGGTTGTAAGTACCATTTAACTTCATTTCAGCAGAAGAATTTGAATCACCACTGGAATGCATGTGGAGAGCAGAGAAACTCTATCAGTGACGAAGCCCCTCATCAGAACAGTGCCTAGTCCTTTTTGTGGTGACTTTTGTTTGGTTCCTTGCCATTACTCCAGCAAATACAAAGATCAAAGAAAGAAGGTCATATTGATTGGCTTGGGTAGGGTCAAAAACTAGATTCGTGTCTTCTAATGTAACTAACATTTTACAGATGGCTTGGTTCATGTTAAAGCTAGGAATGCATGTAAAATGAATTATCAGAGGATTAGAACCAGCTGCATTTAGTTTGAAAATATTTTTGTGCGTATTCTGTCCAGCAAAATGCACAGAACAGACTTGCTGTATAAATTCTGGCAAATGCCTAAAAAAGCCTCACAGAGACTAACTGAGGGTCTGACCCTGTTTACTATAGGTTACATTTTCTTAAAGGAAACCACATTGCACTTGAGAGCACTCATGAGTTCAGGTCCATAAATCTCATATTTGATGGGGAATTAAGGGTAAAAAGGATCATATCTGTAGAATTTACTTGAAGAGAACTAGAATCCAGCTCAGTACCAGTGGGACATCCACAAGACACTGGGAGTGACTTTCCAGTTTCCTGCCTTGCATTTTGTGCACCTTCCTCAAGGAATTTGGAACAATGTGATTCTAATTTTGTCATGGTTTGCACTGAGTCTGCACATCTCTAAATGACTATAGCAGATGCCAAACGATGAAGAGTCAGCACAAGTGAATACTGGATCAATCTGCTAGCAGAAGTGTCCTTAATTATTTACTTCTTCAGATTCTGAGCATCAAAATCTTTTCATGATGTCTCAGGACACACAGAAATTTCAAACAGAGTATTAAACCAGACCATCTAGGTTTTTGCTGTTAAACTGTATTTACCACAACTGATTAAATTATTTTAAAACTATTTGAAGTCACTAATAAGAGAACAGTTAAATTATAAAAGTGTTTGAAATCTATTTTTTTATTATTATTAATAATATTTAAAATGCCAGCATATACACTTGAAGAAATTTTATTACCATTAACTAGATAGGACTAGTTTTTTCTAGTGTTAATATGATGTAGTTCTTTCTATTCTAAGTTCTTAGCTTCATTACCCATGATGTATTATGAAAACTAAGGGTAAATTCTTGCTTAGTATCCATGAAGTCATTTGTTATTGGTGCTCACTTGTACTGAAATGATTCTGTATGCTCATCTGCTGCATTATATATCTCTTTGGGTATATAACATAGATGTAAAATACATTATTAGTGATGCTTAGTAAGATCAGTAATCTTAGTAAGATCTGCCAAATTTATCAAATGGGCTAATCTCATCAGAAGAAGTTCAGGCTTACTAGGAAAGCACTTTCTATTAAGTTCAGGTGACATTTCTTTGCAGAACTTTTTTCCTGAAGCAGATTGCTTATGGTAAAATCAGCATATTTCTGCAATGCATGTTTTTCCCATAAACTTGAAGTCCCTTTACAGCATATGCTAATGCTTCTGAGAAATAAGGCCTTGTCTTGCATACAGAGCCAAACAAGTTATTAACTTGTCATACATTATGGTTATGATGTGGGCCAAGCCCCTAAAGCTGAGTGCTATTTTGCATCAGGTGTTAAAACTGTATGATTTGACTTAAAATGTGACTTTGATCTTGTGCGGGTACATGTGTGTATCAAAAGAAAATGCGAAGCAAAGTCTTAACTCTGTCTTCATCTTGTCTTGGCAGTCTTTGAGGATTGCATTGGCTCTGTACAGGTTTGCTCAGCCATCTCTCCCTGGGTTTTTGCTAATTACTTCTAACTCCCAGCAGTAGGGAGTACAAACGAACTCGCTGCAATGGACTCCAGTCAAAAGAATTATTCAACTCCCAGGGGATGATCTTCTGGAAACCCTTTTTTTCTTTTTCTTTTTTTTTTCTTTTCTTTTGAATATTTGTCTAAAGGGAAAATGTGGCTCTTAAAATTTCTCTGCCATACCAGAGGAGGCTGGAAAGCATTCAGGCCCCAAGTTCACTAACAGCCTGGATACTTGTGCAAAAAATTATTTCACCTTTTGCTTGCTAGTGATTTTTATTATTTTTAATCAGGTATCTAATCAAATTTTAACAGCCTTCTACTCATGGAATTAAATCAGCTTGCAGAAATTTTTAACAACTATGTGTATTTTTACTCTATTTTGATCTGTTCAGTTTGCATTCAGCTTAGGTTTTTGAACTTCATTCACATCAGGGGATATGGAAATTGCTTTTAACTGATACTTGAAATTCTCTTGTAATCAGAGTTCATATTTTCAAGACTTCAGAAAATACTTCTAATTTCATCATCAATTTTACAATATTAATAGTTTATTACATGAGTAATGATATAATACATATATAGTAATGTATTGACTATTGTATTTTAATGTAATATATATTCTATTATATACTTTGTAGTTTAATGCAATACATTGCAGTAAATTTTTTTAATTAGGTTTCATAATCTTTTGGGAAATGTTGATGTCTGTCACAAAAAAATGGTGAGTAAATCACTAAGCATCCACAGAGCTGCAAGAATTTTCAGAAGCATAAAATGCTGTGTGGTGTTTCTCTGCTGAAATAATCATAGCTCAATTACTATTGTCAGGGTGGTGTAGCCCTAATATTTTCAAAAGATATGTCAAGGAAATAGATCTGATCTTATATTTGCTCGCACAGGACATAGCAAGAGAGGGCACTAACCTGGACTCCTCAGCCTCTCCTGGGGGACCCTGTGGAAGCAGCTCTGCTCAGCATCTGCATCTGACAGAGGGATTCCCATCTCCTGTGGGATTAAAGGGGTCCTGTTGCTCTTCTCACTCAAATAGTCATGACACTACTGTGTGAAAAGTACTCAGCAAGAAGTAAATGCAGCTTGATTCACCAATGGGAATCAGACAGAATCAATGTGAATCAAGCAATTAGGAGAAGACACTTCCACTTTCTTTTTCAGCCTCTAAGAAGTGAACAGATTTGGGGAAATAATCTTCCTGATTGTTTTTTTTCTAGCTGCAAATCATTGACTGCTCCTGATGGATCACATAAGTAGGTCTACACTAACAGCTACTGCAATTACAATATAGCAGAGGAAAACTACATGTAAAACTTTAGTTTAGTCTGCTGATGTAAGCATAAAGTAAGAACGAAAAAAAAAACCCAAACACCAAAACCAAGAGAAAACTAGGCCAGATCTTCCATTTATGTGCCAAGACTGGAAGATTTCATGTTGTTTTGTGCACACTAGCCACTTGAGACACCATCACCTAATCGTATCCATCAACCTCCCGAAACCTGGCTGACAAGGATCTCCATCCTAAGGGACTCACACCAGAAAATAATTGTGCAGAGAGGTGTTAGTGAACATGGGTTCATTTTTTAAATGCAAACCACATTTCTACCACCTCAGTTTCAAGACCAGCCAACATTGTCAATGTAAATAGCAGACAGTAATAAAAAGAGATAAGTCTGATGTTGATTAACTAGAGGTTTCGCTGTAAGGCATGAGATTTAACAATTCTGAGTAGCTATGCAGTGTTGAGTTCAAGAAATTGCTTCACTGACTTTTTGCACTGAGAGGGAAAATGAATTCTAGAGAAGGCCAAGTTGCATGATAGGATAGTTTAAATCGTTAAATGCATTATTAAGTGATAAATAGTATATTATGTGATACAGTTCCAGATTTATAAAATGGATCCTGAAACTCACCAGAAACTGCTCACAGTTGATGCTTTGTACATCTGTTTTTCTACAGAATTGTTGAATGATGTTCACAGGTATTTACCTTTAGGTATTCCTTTTTTTTCTTTTGCAAATCTGGACACCTGTATGTGAAGTTTTCTGGAGCTTTCACAGATTACAGGTATTTTCCTGATAAGTTTATGTTTCTGAGGGCTCATACTCTGCCTGTGGATTTACTGCTTAGCTATGACTGTACAGATGGATATAGCTTTACTTGGGTACAAAGACATTAGAGATAAAATTGTCAGATGTAAACTGGGAAGACAAGAGCCAGAGAGAAGAGCAGGTAGAAAGCAACAAGCATCAGCAGAAGTGTCAAAGTGGTGACCTGAAGGTGGAGAGCTCACTTCTGTGGCAGCAATGCTTGATCTGATTCCTGGGCAGCATTGTGCTGCAGAGGAAGCTGCTCTGGAGAGCGTGTGAAGCTGACCTGGCAGCGTCTGGAGTCTGAAGTGAGGTGGAAGCCATCAGCAAAGCAACATCAGTCTCTTCTGACTGCGGCTGCAGCTCTGTATCCTTCACTGACCTTGTGGTTCTGCAGAGGTATTTATTGGAATAATTTAACAGGAGCACAGGTTTATTTTTAAAAACTACCTGGAAATGAGAGCAGCACAGAATCTGTGAGTGCCTTGCACAAAGAATGAATGTTTTCTTAATCTAGGCCCTGCTTTTGTAAGGTCAAAACTGAGAATCCGTAATATAAATATGCTAGTAAAATTGCTCCATGTGGCTTGATCCCAGTTCCCTGAGATCACTGACAACTTCTTTTGTGTTAACTTAAACAGACTTCGGCTAAGACCTGGTAATAATTAGAGTACAAAATGTCTGGCACTCTCAGGAAAACAGGTGGATCAACCCATAACTAAGCAAAAAAATGAACTTCTGCATATTTATTGTGGACAGCTGCAGGCAAAACCCCAGTGTTTTAACCCTCCACAGCCTTTGTTATGTGCCCACATTCCTTTGAGCTAGCCACCTGTTATTTATCAGTTGCACCACACCAGGACTGCCATATGAGGAAGAATTGTCTCTGATTGATACAGACACCATCTCTGGCATGTGGCCTTGCCTGAGGGACTCCCAGGAAAATCAGGGATATCCAGTGTGAGGAAGAACTACAGGCTGGCTGCTGTGTTTGCAATAAATGCACGTGGCTCTTCATCACCTCTTTGAAAAGGACAAATGGTCATAGTAAGAGCAAGAAGAAAAAAACACACCAAATCTGGTACAACACCCTCCCCACATGAATGCCCTTTTACCAACCTTTCTTGGACCAATTGAAACTATCAATTAAGTGATTAGTGAATTGTGGGTTAATATTATTTATCAACAATCATTTCAGAGATAAGGAGATTCTGACATAAGCTACATAAAAAAGAAGCAAAGCCTGTGTCTAGCCCACATTAGGCACACAGGAATAATTTTCCTGAAGAAGACTTGCCTCAGCAATAGTGTGTTGCCAGTGCGCTTCATGATATGCTCTGCTTTGCTGCTCTGGAAAGGACTTGGACTGCTTCAGATAAAAATGGGAGATAAACCTTCATTGACTCTTACAGCAGTAAGATTAAAGTTTAAAACACTCCCTTTTTTTCACCCACACTTACTGATAAATGTCTGAATAGCCAATATACTGCACAGAATTTGAAACAGGCATTCTAGAAGATTCAGGAAATACTCTTGCATTTTTTCAGTAGCTTCTTTATATGTTATTAATTTACCACCTACTCCCACTAGATTTACTGACTTTAACCACAGAGTTTGGTTTAATGGGACACTTTTTTATTTGGAATAGTGTTGAACTGGAGCAATAAGTTGCATAAAGAAGACACAAGTATGACTCTGCTGAAAGCTATTGCTGGACTAATTCTGCATTGGATTAAGAAGTTTTGATGTTTTACTACTGTCTGGAAAAAACATCCAATTTCATATTCAAGAGTTTTTTGTTTACACTAGTTTACATTACCTGGTTCTTTCTCTTCACAACCCCAGGGATGGTTTCTACCGTGTGGGGCTATTGTGGGGTTTCGTTGTTGCTGTTTCTGCTCTGTTTTGGTTTTTGTTTTGTTTTGTTTGTTTGTTGGGTTTTTTTAAGATGAGGCCAGCAGAACATCCACCTCTTTCACCCTTCCAGTGTATCTTCAGTGCTTTGCCTCCACAAAAGTTATGCAAGGGAAATCAAGCACCCAGTAAAAAGATGCCTTTCTAACACTAGAGAGGAACTATTGGTCTCTTTTTATTACAGATGAGCTGTCTCATTTTGCAAAAAAAATGGAGTTACAGCACTGTGCAACTGCTTGCAGACAATGTGAGCACAGGTACATGTTATCATACTAAAGCCTTCTCAGTACCTGTTTTGACTACTCCTGGTGCCTTGTTTGTGTCTAAGACATAGGGTGAGATAAGATTTTAGTAACAGGCACCTTTCTGCAAATTATAGAATTATAGAATCATTAAGATTGGAAGGGACCTCAAAGATCATCAAGTTCCAACCCCTATGCCATGAGCAGGGAAGCCTACCACTAGACCAGGTTGCACAAAATCTCCCCCAGCCTGGCCTTAAAAACCTCCAGGGATGGGGCATTAACAACCTCCCTGGGCAACCCATTCCAATTCCTCACCACCCTTATAATGAAGAACTTCTTCCTGATAACTAACCCAAATCTCCCCTCTCTCAGTTTAAAACCATTACCCCTTGTCCTATCACTACCTTCTCTGATGAAAAGCCCCTCCCCAGCTTTCTTGTCAAGGCCCCTTTCAGGTACTGGAAGGCCACTATAAGGTCTCTCCAGAGCCTTCTCTTCTCCAGGCTGAACAGCCCCAACTCTTTCAGCCTGTCTTCATAGGAGAGGTGCTCCAGGCCTCTGATCATCTTGGTAGCCCTTCTCTGGACCCTCTCCAACAGGCCTATATCTTTCTTGTGCTGAGGGCACCAGAACAAATTGCCTCTTCCTCCTGCGACCCCTCTGTGATGGAAGACAAAGTTTTAGATTTGTGTATTCTAGGAAATAGACCACTTTTAATTTAAAAAATGCAATAAGGTATCTAACATCCACCATTCATTAGGGGTGTCCAGGCAGGAAGCTAGTGCTGGATAATTGGCGCTCTATAAATTCAAACGCACCGTGACTGCACCATATTTTCCCTTTGTAGCGAAGCTGGAAGTATGACAGCTCCATAAGCATTTTTCATTACAAAATCCTCTGTCTAGATATAATAACAGCTTTTTGCTTGGCCATATCTTACCTATTTAGTGTTTCCCTAAATCTCCCATTCCTAATATTTCCTTTTAAATATAGCTCTCTTCCAAATCCTCCTAAATACAGCTGTTATCCTTAATCTCATATTAAGGCAGGTCTACCTATGATGGAAAAAGTGCTATACAGCTACAAAGAGACAAACAGATAATGTTGCCTGGCATACAAAAATGTTACCTGGCAGAAAAAGCTGGGAAGATAATGATAAGATAAAAATCTCCCTTCCTCTTTTACCATTGTGATGCCTTAACCACACCAATGGATTCCATGCAACAGCCACCCTGACAGCAGCCTGATCTTTATTCCTAATCCAATTCAGAAAGTGTGGCTGAACAATAGATTCCTTGGGCTTGCTCTGAATCGGTAAGTGGATGGGAAAACCATGAGATCTGCTGCACCAGTTAACATTAAGGAACATTAAAAACCACCGGAGCCTGGGTCCACCTCTGGTGCATGCAAATCTGGGTATATTTCAGCAGCCCATAGCGTCAAACCAAAGCTATGTACTTATTTGTACTTGCAATGTAGTTCTCATTTTCCTCATAGACTGTGAATGCATTGTTTGTTCTAATTATCTACAAAGAACATAATTTGCAAGAACTATTTCTACACTAACAAAATAACTGCAGTTATTATTTAAACAATGTGATCTGGAGTTTTGATCTACATGCACCAGTCACAGCATTTATTTCTCTTTCATGATTGATTAGGTACAACTCTTGGAACTATTTTTTATTTCAATGGTCTTTTAAACTATCCCTTTATTATAAAGTCTGATGTTTGGGTTTGGTGAGCTTCCTAGAAAATAAACATCAGTCCTGCTCCCTTCCATGCTGGCATCCTTTAGAGAATTCAGTGTTCTCTCCTGCAAACCCTTGGAGAGCAGCGTGATGTCATTAGCACTACAGAGTGTTTTCCTTTTCCCGTGCTCTGCTTGTCAACAGTACATTACGTTTGCCTTTCCATGTCTCCAAACTGTTCCTCAAGCACATTGCATACATAATTCAGTGGTGTCCCCTTTTTATAGTTTTCCACTTGCTACACAGAGGAGGTAACAAGTCCTTCCCTCATTGTGAAATACCTCCCTTGCCAGTCACAGTCTCTAATGGTGTTACTCATAGCCTGAAAGGGCTGATAATCTCCCTGAGAGGCAACGGAGTTAATGATTTATCTTTAGCTCAGACTGTCTTCCTTTGCCATGCTGTCATTTCATGTTTCCAGTTCATTCGAGGTGCAGGAGATGGACTTTGGTGTGGGCAGACCTCCAGTGAAAGAGGGACATGAAAGTACCAGCTCCTGGTGGTATTTTTTTAGCAGTGCCAGTCCCACATCCAGCTCATGACCCAAGACACCATTTTTGTCTCAGCCTACCCCCTAGTCTCTGTGTGTCTGCTGTTACAAGCCCCCATATAATCTCCTTATGAATTTCTACAATATTTGCTCTTTTAAGACTTGCAGTCTCGAAGGAGACGCTTTTAGCAGGATGTTTTCAGAAAGAGGATCCAAAGAGGATGTGTATATAAATTAAGCAAATTTAATTACTGTTTGGAAAGTACATTACAGTACAGTTTGTGGCTGTCCTTATCCAGCAGTGCCGTGCAAAGACAGAGGGATATCATTTATGTTTACAAAAGGAGAAAATAATTTGGCTGTCTCCAGCACCTTCAGCTGACTCTTAGGTACATTACCTAAAAGTATTTTATATTCCTAAGCCATTAAAAAAAAAAATTCAAAAGTCCTCTGGGGACCACAACTGCACCTTCCTCATCATTTCCTCAGTGACCAAGTTGTACCACAGGCAGGAGGTCCCCCTTCCCATTCCTGCCTGGGGAGGCAGAGGTGGTGGTGGCAGCAGGGGGTCCCCACGGCACCCCAGGACTCTCCTTTGCCACAGGGCCTGCAGAACCAGGGGTTCTCCCGTGCTTCCCCAAATGCCTTCATGTTGCTCATTCTCAGGGAGCAGTTGGGCTATGGCAAGGCTGTCCCAGGTCTCCACCAGCACAGACTCCATCATGCCCATCGCTGCCAGAGCCTTTGAGCTCTGGGACCAAAATGTGTGCCTGAGGATCCTAGTGATAAGTGAGCAGCTGAGATGAGAAGGACACCATCCACCCCTCCAACCCAAAGCTTTTAAAATCAGATTTTTGTCATATTCCAAAGATATTTTTTGCCCTGTTTTTTCTTCCCCCTGCCCTTGATGCTCATCAGGGCTGAAATGTTAGCCTAGGCCCCATGCAGTCACAGGCCTCTCAGGTCTGGACCTTCAGGACATGGAACCTGTAGCCTCTTGACCTCACCATTTCACAGAAGCTTCAGCTCTCTCGCAAGAGACATGCAAACAGAGGAAATAGTCCTTATTCCTTCTCTGTTCAAAGCACACATGCTCCAGAGCAGCCAGACTGTGGCCTTCTGGTTTTCATTAGAACTGAACATTGGAAATCTGTTGTGCATTTTCCAGAAGGGGCATATTGTGTATTTAATTTATGAAAATGAAGAAGAGAGGAAGAGTCTTCTAAATTCCTTTTAGTTCAGCATTTTGTATAAATGCAAGAGCTGAGGTAGTATTATGCCATGTCTTCTAATGATTATTGGCCAGATGTCTGTGTATATTCTCCTAAAAATGTAATAGTACAAAAAAAGGTGTGTTGGACTGTTTTATTTGTAATATGGTTGTGTACAGGAGTCTTATAAACATTTTTTTAAAAGAAGGACATATACCTAGAGGAAAAAAGCTGCACTACATGGATGCTATTTCTGTACTGAAGCCTAGATATTTTTAGCACCTTCATTTTTTGAATAACTTCTGCCATAGCTGTATGAAACTTTGAGATACACAATACGTGCAGAGAATGAAGGAAAATACTTATTTAATTCAACTATGCATATGTACTGGACTGCATAGTACAACGTGTGTATTGGGAACTGGCTTAGAGCTGAGACTTGGCAGTAAGTAGGTGTCCACGGGACAGATAAATGAGCAGTTTGCCTGGTTTGTGCTTAAAGAATTGTAACAATAGCTCACTTGTCCAAAAAAAAAACCAACCAACAACCAAGCTCAGGAGAAACACAGGTTGTCATAAATCTGATTATTTTCTACTTTGTAAAGACATAAATCAGGAATAAGGTATTTTTTGATCCAGTGAGGTTAAGATCTAAATTGAAGAAATGGGCTGTCCTTGTCTGATGAGTCCTGTGCATTCAAAAGTCAAAAGTTAGATCATAAAAATCACTAGATTGGTCTAAAAAGAATGAGATAGAAAAATACTAGCTGTGAGATTCTTTTTATTTGCTTTGGACTGTTAGAAGTTTTCAATTTCATTTCAAATTTTCTCTGCAGTCCCAGGGAAAATTAATTATTAAATGAAACCTACAGAAATCTAGAAGGCAAACCTGAAAAAAAGAAACCCAACCCCTCAAATGGTAAGAGTTAGAAATATAACACTCAGCATATTACATGAGTAGCTGGGAAGGACTTTCTTACTGGGAAGGTTTCTTACAACTAGAATGCAGAAAGAGGACACCAAATTAATTCCAGAACTTGATACTGCTGACATGATGAGGGAAGGTAAAGAAGGACAATATAACTTACTAATATGATGCATATGTTTGCAGTGAATCCATTGTAGCGAAGGGAGGTTGCCAAAGCCTTTAAAAAGCATTCACATATACAAAAAAAACCCTTCTAGGAGAGGAGACCTAAGCATCTCACTGCAAATTCTGTAATTAATCATGAAAACCATATTTCTTTCTTTCCTAATCTCATGGTGAAGCAGCTTGGGTGTTAGATTGGGAAGGAAAGCCTTACCACCACCACCAAATAGTCTTGGGATTCCCTTAGTACTTTACCTCACTCTTTCACTGAAGGAGTCACAGATACAGACAATACTTTTTTCTTTCTCATTCTGTCTTCCTGTGGTTTTGCTTTAAGATTCTATCTGCACATTCAGGGGTGTTGAAGATATATTTTCTAACTAGGGCTCATGAATGTTGAGGACAGAAGCCCACTAGCAGCAGGGCAGATCTTGGTCGGCATCTGTAATCTCTGCTATGTTTTGGAGGATAGGAGGGAGGGCCAGCTGCTGTGCCCTAATGGGCTTCTCTCTAGTCTGTGCTCCTACAAATCCTGTCTGCTTGGCATTATAATGATGAAGGCAACTAAACATGGTCAAATTGGGGTGCTGATATTAGAACCATAGAATTATTTTCATTGGAAAAGACCTTAAAGATCAAATTCCACTGTTAACCTTCTATAATGCTAAGTCCACCAATAAATCGTATCCCTAAGCACCACATCTACACATCTTGTAAATACCTTCACAGATGGTGACTCCACCACTTCCCTGGGTAGCCTGTTGCAGTGCCTGGCAATGCTTTCAGTGAAGAAAATTCTCCTAATGTCCAGTCTAAACCTCCCTTGGCAAAACTTGAGGCTATTTCCCCTTGTTCTTAAAGGTCTTCTCCAACCAAAATGATTCTAAGAGAGCAACACCTGCCTTGCTACAACAGGTAGTTGTAGGCAGTGGTAAGGTCTCCCCTCAGCCTCCTTTTTTCTGTGCTAAATACCCTCAGTTCCACCAGCTGCTCCTTGGAAGACTTGTGCTCCAGACCCTTCACCAGCTTCATTGCCCTTCTTTGGACATGCTCCAGCACCTAAAGGTCCTTGTAGTGGACAAATCAAACACAGTATTTGAGGTGTGGTTCTTCAAAACAAAGGGACCATGCACATGGAGATCTAGGGGTTTCCCCCATGCCGGTGGACAGCTCTGGGAGGCAAAGCAGAAGCTGTGGCAGCAATGCCAGTGCCTGAGCCAGGCCGCTACAAGCTGATGGCACCAAGTGCCTCTCAGAAAGCATCATAAGGGTACACAGGAGCAGGAAATGCTGATTTTTGAGGAGCAGGATAGCAATGTATTCCCTCCTCTGGGAATAAATGATGGTGCTTCTCAACTAGCAGGGCTTTCCTGCAGGTATCCAGGGTACCTTGGGAAGGTGCTGCCTCAGGCAGCTGGCAGACCCTGCAAGGGTCCCTCTGCAGCCACCATTTCCCTGTTTATGAACAGCCTACCGATGGCTCCACGTGATCCTAGATCTCCTGCTCAGGCCAAAGGAGATTTAGAGAGAGCAGAAAAGAAACATATTTTCACAGCAGGGAGATAAAGAGAAAGATGAGGAATGTGACACTAAACAAGGAAGAAAATCCAATGAAGAGAAAAGAAAAGCTGGCAACAGAGAAAGCCAAGTCCAAGTTGCGAGTTATCTATGAAATTAAGAGAATAACTTCCAGGGCAGTTACTGAGGAAGAAGCCCCATAAGACTCTGAGAAAAAAAAAAAAAAAAGTTTAAAAAAATCCAACTACAGAAAAGAAAAACAAAATTATAGACAGATGAGAGATCCCATTTTGTATCCTTCAACAAACCATGCTCTAGAATATGTGATGATTTTTTATGTCTTCAGTATTTTTCTTTCCCCTTCTAATCAGGTGTTTTCTCTCTGCTTTTTTTTTTTCTTTTTCAGTTCTGTGTGCATAAATAATCAAGGCTGGCACTTTCTTTTAACCTCGTCTGCAGTAAGAAGTCTCGTGCAAAGTATTTCATGCTATGATGGTAACATCTGAACCATATTTCACATCAATTCTCATATATCATTGTTTGCAACACTTTAAGTGCATGATTGCTGGAGACAAGTAAAAATTACCCTGCTGGAAGGATAGCTGGTGAGATTTATGTTGTATTGCTCTTTCAATAGGAAGTTCTCTTTTCTGGTACAAGTATGAGCCCTCCATTGAGCAATATACTACATAGCCAGACATACAGAGTCTAGCCTTCTGTCTTCATGGTGCAATACTAAAATATGCTACAATACCTGACGTAACTCCAACTGAACCAGCTCCAGAACTGGGAACAGTTTAGCGGCATCAGCACAGTGGTATGCCCAGGCTAATTAAAATAGGGCAGAGGCTGCCCTGATACAGCTACATTGTTCCTGAAACCAAGATATTATCTCAGCAAAGAGCTGCACTGTGCAACATAGAAATACTCGTTAAGACCGGTGAGAGATATATGGATATAGCCTTCAAGTTTCAGAGATGAGCACCCACGTAATAGTTTTTGTCCTACCTACCTGTTTTAAGTATTGGCACAATTCTAAATTCTTTTCATCTCTTTTGCCCATTCCAAGAGCTGCTGAAGAAAAATAAAAATCCACAACCAAAAATAATTCAAGGAGGGAATTTAGAAAAGTTCTCAGCCAGATCTTGTAAAATCCTTGAATAAAAATTGTCTAAGCCTTCCCACTATTGCCAGACATTCTTTCTTGTTTATTACTGTTGATAATTTGGCCACTGTCTCAAAATGGACTGCTTGTTCCAATATATGCATTGAATGATTTAGTCTTTTCACTCCCTAATATTTAAAGATCTCTTCTAACTGTTCTTAGCTGCCCTGGCCTTAATTTTTTCTTCCTTTTTAAAGTTTTTACAATGCTTTATAAAACTAATTTCCAATGTGTATTTCTATTATAAACTTGCTTTTTTCTTTCATGGACTATTTTTAAAATTTCAAGGCTACTTTCTGCATTCTCTGTGCTACTGACTCTGCTTGAGTCTTCCAGCTATGCAGAATTTTACCCAGTTCTTTTCTTGTGGTTAATCATGGCTTGCTCACCATTTTCTGCCTTCTGCCATATGAAATATAGATTTATCCTCTTCATGTTCTAGATGTAAATGGTGGAACTTCCCAGCTGGTTTCTTGTTGGCTAACTCTTTCAATATTAACCTGAAGCATTTGATGCTTCCTGAATACATTTGGTCAAGACCTTTCAGTTTCTCCATTGATCTCAGGTAGTGTTGGAGCTTTCTTGTGGATCCAGACTCAGCAGAATCAGCAGAACCACCAAGAACTTGGCTTCAGGGAAGAAAACACAGCAGGCCAAAAGCATTCTTTGTTGCTGTGGTATGACTGCATATAGAGGTCACTTGGGAAATTTAAAGCAAGTTGGAATAACCTGTAGAACTTTCTTACTATTTGCATCTGTTGGTAAGAAAATAGGACAAGGGATCATTGCAGATTGTGTAGCCTCACTCTCTGTCCTCCCAGACAGTGGCCAAGGACAGATCCTGAGGAGAAGCATAAGAACTTCCACAGAGTATCTCTCCCAACTCCAGAAAAATTTGGCTTGGAGTCTTGTCCTAGAGGTAAAGTATTTGGTTTTTACAGCCCTAAATGTGTATGTGCAGGTCTTAATCCAACCACTTAATGAAATCATGCTATCCTTGAGGAACTGCAGTCCCCAGGTCCATAGCTTAGCCAGACGCTGTAAAAAAATTATGTAGCAAAGGGCTGAAACTGTGCCAGTCAATTCAGTTTTATGTGTGGCTTCACTCCTAAGCTCTATTGTTTCACTGAAATGCAGACAGACAAACACAGAAACACCACCATCTGGAGTGTGGGGATCTGCAAGTTAAGCCAGTATGAAGCATATGCAGATATAGATGCCTGTTCAAGAAACTTTTAACATTTGCTAATTAATTTATTATTTTTTTCCAAAAAGCTGAAAAACTCTTATTGGGATGGCATTTCATGCCTTTACATGGCATGGAGAGAGGAGCTGTTGGAAACATCTGCATGGTGTGCAGAGTAGTATAGTCCAGAATCTCAGCTACTACAGAACCTCTTCAGCTGGTGAAGGCTTTGGTTCAAATATTAAAGGGGATATCAGAATACCTACCCAAAATAGCTGATATTTCTAACAAATCTAAGTAGCATCAGTAACTGTGGGAGAGTTGTCATTAAGGACTAAGGTAAACCAACCCTCTCCCATCCACTCTGTACCAAAAGTCATTTCCCTTTATTTGGGGCCAGTAAATAAACAACCAAGATATTCTGTGTCCATGTTTGCTTCTTGAAACACACTAACAGCAAAGATTTACCAGTGTTGAGATTTGAACACTTCAAAGAAATGAAATTGTTTCTGGAACCTGAGTGCTCATTTTCTTTTGAAGCTTAACCATGTTCTAGACCCAGCAAACAGAAATGATGACCTCTGCGCTGCCCCACACAGCTCTGTCTGGGTAGGTCTGTGGGCATTGCACCAACTATGAAATGAGAGAGGTACTGACCAAATTTGTCATTAAAGCACAGCTGGAAAAACTGCCATCTAGAAATGGATAGCATATAGGCTAAACAAGTAGAAAGTGCATTTAATAAAATGAAGTTTAATTTATTTATCTGCACCTGTCTCCCTGTGATACCTTTACAGGCAAAAATTATGCAAGCGGGACCTGTTGAGAGATGTGGAATGAAGGAAGGGAAAAACATTTCTAATGCAGATGGAGAATGTATCTTATGATCATTAGCCTGTTTAGGTCATGCTTTTGCCTAGTTCAGGAACCCCCTCAAATTTGCAGCTGTACTATAGCAGCAGACCAGGTCTCCTGGGACATGTCTTGCTTGCACATGTGTTTGAATACTTTACAAATTTAAAATAGGATAGGGAATCACATCTGCCTGTACTTTGACTTTCTTGATAAGGGTTAGACAGCAGCAACCTGTGCATGAGAAGACAGGGGCAGAAAGGCATCCTCTTTCACATCAGTGACAGAATCAGTCCCTCCTAGCACACCCTGGGTGTCACCTACACCCATAGGAGTTGGAAAACCCATCCAAGTGCTGGACACCTGCATGAAGATGTCAAGCAGTATGGTCAGTATGTAGTATCACCCTTCAGATGATCCCACTGACACAAATCTCCTGGGATAAGCCCTCAGGAGGAAACACAAAACAGTATTCCCAGGATAAAACATGCATGAGCATGAGAAAGAATTTTCTGTTGCTTGACTTGCCTAATCTCCACCATCAGTCCAGGCAGAAAACTCTCTACCTGGATTATAGCAGATATTGTAATTGTTCCTTTATTTCTTTTTTAATTATCCTTTCTATTGGCTTTGTTGAATTACTCATGTTCTCATCATTTATTTTTTTGCACATGAAATAAAATTAGGCATTTTCATCTCCTCTCCTAAGGCCCACAAGTCTGAAAAAATTTAATTGCCCAAGTATGAACATTTCTCTTTTGTATCTTCTGATTGGATTAAATATACTTCATTAGCAATGATAACACACCAGAACAAAGGAGTGGCATCTCCTATCATGCATAATAACTGTTGTGATAATTTCCAAGAAATAGTTTTTCCTTTTTTTCCCCCCTCTTCTTAATACTTTTTTCAAAACTTAATTGGATCTACTTTAGGGCATTCTTTTTATCTTAAAAGATGTTTTTCCAATACAAATCTTCATTTAGAGAAAGAAAGAAAGAAGGCTGCCCAAAACCAGCTTTGCAGCTATATTTGATCCACATTATACAATAGCCCCTGCCAAGAGCAAGTTCTGCTGTGTAGCTCAGTAATCACACCAGTGCTGCAGTGTGTTTAAATTGCTCTGCAGATGACGGGTAAGAATAAGTCAGTTAGACATAAAAGCAGAGAGTGAGTGAAAGAGCAGGCAAGAGAGAAATGTCCTCAAATAGATTATGCAGGTCAAGTCATGCAAATGCTTTCATTACCGCTGATTAATTCTGTCAGCTGCTATGCTAATGTGCTGCGTGGCATGAGCGGGCACCAAGCAAAAGTGCAAGGAAGCTGAGACTGTTCTCTAAATAAGGATGTGGCCCAGACTGCTTGAAATGGTGCGTGTGTGTGTGTGTCTATGCCTGGCAGAGTGAAGATGGATGATAACAGGATGAGAATGAAGTCTCTATTGCGGTGCTTGTGCAACACAGATACATCTCTCTCCAGACTCGAGGAATTAGAGGCAATTTTGGTATTACCAATGCCAAGCCTTCAGAAACCTTGAGACAGTCTGACATAATGTATTTTTTAAAGTAATAGCTATGGGTTCTGGTTTTGGTTGCCCTTTATTTCCTGGGCTGACAGCATGTCATTTTCAAACCTCCTACTTTTGTAAGTAGACTAGGACTAGGACTGTACTTAGTAAAGCTGAATGCCAAAACCTTACTGCATGCCAAGATCTGAGACCTTGTGAAAGTGGGAAAATGCCTGAGCTTCTGGTAACATGCAAACTAACCTGTCTGTATGGTCAGACCTCAGCATGGAAAATACAGTGAGAAAGATGCATGAAAGCTGTGACAGGCTTAATTTGTGAAGATCTTGCATTCCAGAAAAGGGCACCCAAAAGACTTTGGAAGATGGTCACAACATGAGACTAGCATTTGAACCAAGATGGTATTTAAGAGAAGGTGAGGACTATTACGGGCATAAGTGGAGCAGAGCACAGTCTGCTGGAGGCAGTTGCCAGCTCGTCCATGAGGAGAATGTGCCCAGACTGATGTGACAGCTTGCTGGAGTGGCCCCTTCCCCAGTGTGCTGGCAGTGCCTTTGATTGCCGAGAGTTGTGTCCTTTGCTGGTGAGCTGGGCTGGGAGCTCGCACCCACAAGTGATGCTGAGTCCTTCTGGCACTGTGGCATCTGCCCCAGGCTGTCATCCACTGCTGTTGTCACACACATACTTCATTTCTCATTTAAAAAAAAAAAGTGTGTTCATTGCTGTAATGATGGGAGCTCTTCCATCACCACAGATTATTGGGGTTTTTATCCTTAAGGAAACACTCCTTCCTATCACTGGGCTGAACCTTCACCATCATTTTCTTCTGGACTTATGTCTTCTTATACAGTTTCTCTAATTCCTGCACCAGAAGAATGATGGCTATATGATACAAATATGGTTGTGGTGAAAACTCAATTTGCCAGATCAAGATCTGGCAAATTGTTAGGAGGTATCTTGTTTAATGACCTGCTAAACTTCTCTCAACAATGAAAAATCCTCTCTGAGGAGTGGCTGGGGAAAGAATAGGCTGAAAATGCTTTCAAATAATGCTTTGAAGAAGAGTCTGTGTTCCTCAAAGCTTGTTCATTTCTTCCAAATATGCCAGCTAGTCTAATAAAAGAAATTATCCTTCCCTAGAAGCCTTGCCTTGCTTATATCCACAGTGATAACCATCTGCTATTGAGAGATACTATTGTGATGAATAATGTGGTATTATTTGAGAGTGTCTGCTTTAAGAGTGCCTTGTTGCTGCAGGAGACTTTTCTCTTGCTTTTTAGCAGTAGTTTGCACGGCCTCATGGGTTTGTGAGGCAAACTTAACACAGGCTAAGGGCTTGCTACCATTTCCATTGCATAAAAATGATGCCCAGTGTCCAGCTACACTTGAGCCCCAAGCTAGTATGCCTAGTCAAGTGGTGCAGGATGGAAATCTCAACAGTCTCAATGGTAAGCAGTACAACTGTGTGCTGCTGTCATGAGGAACAGACAAAGTGAATGTCAAGTCACCAGAATCTGTTTTCATCAACACTGGTGTTATTTAATAAGCATTTGGTTTTTACTTTCCCTGTGGCTAGTAGGAAATGGTCTTATTTTATTTTTTTTTCTTTTTGTACTAAAATATGGGTATGGTTGTAGATTGAAGAAGAACTGCACTATTTTAAATGTTGATTGCACTGAGTTTCCCTGCAGGGGAAAAAAAAAAAAGAAAAGAAAAAAAAGAAAGGAAGAACAATGAATATACAGCAGGAAACACAGATGCTACAAGAAGCTCCCTTCTTTCTGACTTTTTCTGAAAAAATAAACCTTGCTGCTCATTCTACAAAGAGAGAGGGGTCATAGATGTGAGTAGTTTGGTTCCTGACATTTTGCAGCTAAGTTTGTTCTTTGTGGATTTGTGAGAGAATACTAGGTTAGTTTTATTTCATCTTTTTCCTTTTGAGTAAGAGGTACAGGGAGAAGACTGGGCTTGAGTGACAAGAAACAAAAAGCTGGCTGGAGGGGAGAAGGACAGACGGAACAGCTGAAAATATGGCCAGCAGGCTGAATGCTGACAAAAATGGGAAGCAACCCTAGGCACTGGCAGATGCCCAAAGAATTAATTTTGCATCTTTCAGTGCAACTAGAAGTGGTGTTAATTTTTCTAAGGGGACAACAGTTTTTCAACAGGCTGTGAGGGGAGGCAACTCCAAATTATTGGAGCTGGAGCACGTAGCGCTCATGGGAGACAGGACTAAGAGGAGAAATACAGAGTTACAAGGTGAGAGATTGAATTGCACAAGGATGTTACCAGGAGACTGAGCGAATGAGTGGTCATTTCCTCCTCCATCTTATCTCTTCTGTCTGTATGTGTTTGGCATTTCTCTAAATTCACCTTTAGAAACTTTCAAACTTTTTGTGCCCGATGAAGGGGAAGCGAGCAGGCCGAGGAAGGAGGGCATATGCTCCAAAACTGGGGAGATATAAGCTGCTGCTTGTTCCTCCGTGCTGCCCTGTCCTTCCTTCGGTCCTCTCATCACATCTCAGCAAAAGGAGGGGGAGCCATGAACCCTGCCACTGATACCAAGGACCTAACACTGCCAAGCCCCACATCAGTAGCAGGTGATCTTTCTGGCTACTTGTCACTTGATGTTGGCAGAAGATAGGCAGATATACTTAAAAGTGAAAGGAAGTCCAAAGACACTTGGCTTGCAACAACAACAAAAAGTATTTCACAGCTGATTATTCTTGTAACTGAAAAAACTCTCCAAATATGTGATAGCATAAAAACTTTTTTAATAGTTACCACGCTCTCTCTGGGGGCTCGATCTTTCTTCTGGCAGATTATTCCAGGTTTTCTTATGTCCCCTTGGTAGCTGCATTTTTAAGGTAATGAGGCTCAGCTAACCTCAGATCTCACACATGTAGGAGAAGAGCCTTGAAATCTGATCTGCTAGAAGGAAACATACTCTACCTCCAAAAATGAATTTCAGAATATGGACTTTGGGGCCTGCCAGTGGAAGAATAACAGAAGCAGAAGGGAAAATGCATGTTTTCAGCTGACAGGTTCTATATTTTATTCCTGATGCAAAAAGACCAGTTGCTACATGAGTGAGCATACAGCAGAATGTGATAAAATCTAAATTCAGTGTACCCATCTTCCCATAGCAGGGACTTGCACAGAGCTTTTTTCTGGGTGTTTCTTTCTGTTCCTGGAACAATAGGTGATATCTTGTCAGAAAGCTAGGCCAGGCAACATATGCACATCTTTTTATCCAGCTATCTACTTCTTTAGGTAAAAAATTAATTTGTAATGAAACAGCCAGAAAAACATCCTGGAAATATTTGGGACCACACTCAACAAAAAAAAAAGGACTTTGTTTTTACACAGCTTCAGAAACAACAAGCATAGCACCACCGTGCAGTTTAATTAGCAGTTTTATCAAATGGGTAGAATGGCTTTGACAGTTTGTCTTCTTAGGCAAACAGTCTTTTAAGTTGATCTAAATGAGATTTGTTACTTCATACAAAAGAAAAAAAGGCTTTGGAATCACTAACGAAAACTGAGAAAGAGAATGCTACCTTTGCTAAGAGCAAAAAATTTAGAAAAGGATTCATCTTAGATGCGTGGTTATACAACAAAATGCAATTTGGCTCGACAGCTGTTGAAAAAAAAGAGCTTCTAGTTTCTGTTGTAAGCAATACAAATAAGAATACAGATAAAGCAAGTAAGTAGAGTTGTTAAAAATAATACTAGTGTAAATAATCAGAATCTGACACACACACACAAAAGACATACAGTAATTTCAATCTGCAGACAGAGAGGTAAAAGAACAGCATGATATAAAAAAGTCAGATTTTAGAACTCTTCCACTTTTCATCGTTAAGGGCTATTTAGTGATGTAAAGCTTCTACAATAGGTACAGAGGGAAGCTGACTCTAGAAAACCACAAGTCTGGGGAAGAAGTCCACTGAAGCTAACATACACAAATCACAGAATGTCTATTTCTGGGAATGGTCTTTAGCAGAATGAGCCCATATGCCTGAGACTAGTATTGTTCGCAGTTTGTTTCGTGTGGTGCTGCAGGGCAGCACTGAGCGAGTGCTTCTCAGGCAACATATTCTCTGACATCTACAGTAGCTGAGCTGAGTGAAAACTGAAGTCTGAACTATATAAAGCTAAGAAAGAAAGTCCCATAAGCATATCCGTTTTTTCATTCTGTGTGACAAGTCTTGTCTTGCTTGATCCCTTACCTGTAAATCAATGAAGCCCTGTGTGAATTTTTGAATAGGACCTTTCAGGGAAAATCCCAGCTTTTGTATGAGTCAGTAGGCATCATGTTTTATTCAAAGTCAGCCTTCAATCACACCTCCAGAAATTCTGGAGGGTTGCTGATATCCTCAGTTTCAACCAGCACTGACCCCAAACCATCTCTGACCACAGAGACTAGGACTTGGGTCACTGATGGTGCTGATGGGCATCCATCTCCATGTATATCCTCAGTGCCAACAAGGAGGTAGTGAGGCTCTGGCCCACTGCTGGATTAAGACATTTTCCTGCCTTGATAGAAATGATAATGCTGGTACCCTGATTCACCCTCTGTGGTTTTGTTTGTGGGAAGTTTTAGATCAAGCTGTAAATTACAGTTCAGTGACCACTGTGTTTGTCTGTAGTGCCTTCAGCTGCCCTTTCAAGAGGGCAAGGCTGTGCCTTCTTCACTTATCCCAGGCTGTTATTATTATTATTATTCTGCAGTGCTGAACTGGCTTTTAAATAAACAATTGCCAGGCAAGAATTTCCGTCTATTATTTTGCTGCATCCTTCAGGTTTCCTTGGTATTAGCAGAGGCAAAGGTTTTGGCCAAAGTTGAAAGAAATCATGTGAGCTTCAGTTACCACTGAGTTTCAGTGTCTCGAAATAATTCCTCTCCTTTTACATCTGAGCTTGCACGTGTTTCAGAAATAGAACTGGAGAAATAATCTAGACTTACAGATTCATTCCAAACAAGAATCTAAATACTTCACGTATGTGATTGCAATGTTGATTTTCTGCAGTTACAATGCTTTGGAGGATAGATCTTTACCAAGATTTAAATGGTGAAATAAGATGTGCTTGGGAAAAAAATAGAACAAACAGAAAAGGATCTTCTTTCTGCACATGTAGCACAAATAGATGAGTTGGCAAGGATCTTCTGGGCTGCTTTGTTTTGATAAAAATGAAAGCAATAAATTATAAATACAGGATGGGCCATTAAGACCTGACGTGAAGTAAAGTGACCATGCTTGAATCCAGAATTTTAGTTAACATGTTAACATTTGAAAAATGGAATATATGTATTTTTTTATATCTGATGAAACCAACTTTGTCTTCTTACTTATGCCTGTTGTTTCTTTAACCTTTATTGCATAAGATGTAAGAAAGGTACGGTTTGTAGAAAGGGGAAAGTAAACAAAAGATATTCAGAAGGCATTCAGTTCACACAAAGCCAGTGTTCTTTTTTTTTTTCTTCCTGTAGCAGCACCAAGTCTAATAAAATGTATTGCTTCTGCTTGCAGATCTAGCTTCATCTGCTGCATAATTGCTGCACTCTGTGAGCCCATTCTGTGCTCTGTTAACGTCATGGCTATTTCACATCACGTCACGGCTGTAATAATTAAAATGGAGCTATCTCAAAAGCAGGAAAAATACATACGGTTTTCAGATCACACACAGTGTTTTCAAGTTGGTCTTGGTATATGCGTCTGATGTTGAAGTACTTAATGCCAAACATGCAGATAAATCCAAGTTTTGTCAAGGTGCCATGGAAGAATCAGTACAGCAATATGCTGAAATCAGTACCACTCAAGAAGAGACAGAATTTCCCCATCTTACAGGTATCTACTGAGGCATGGCAAGTTCTCCACCCTGCACATCTCTGCATGGGTGCACAAGTCACCTCCTGCTGAGGGCATTTAGCTCAAATAATGGTGCTGGAGGAGAAAAATTAATTCCTTGTTAGACTGCAAGTGCTACAGCATTGTCTAAGATTGTGATTTTCGGTGCTGTTATGATTAAAAGTATGTTGGTCTAAAATCTACCCATTTATGTTTCATTTTTAGCCTGCATCAGAAGCAGGTTTCATGCAAACTTGGGCTGCAGGAGCTGTTCTACCTCTACTCAGCCTCTCAGATCAGCCTGGTGTTAGCCACCTGCTGCAGATGTTACCCCATCCACCACCCCCTTCCTCTTCTGCAGTTCAACTTCATCCTTACTGTGGTTGGGCTGTCAGCTCTACCACACTCACCCAAGGCTTCTGTCTGCCTCCCTGGAGGGAACAAACACTCCCCTGGGACAGAAACCAAGGCTCAGAACCTGACTTACACAGCCTAAATGTGTTTCTTCCCCCTGGTAATGCTTGCAGCAAGTACAGTCTTGTAAACTGGTGGAACCAAACATAGAAGTGTCCCTGCTCACACAGGGGGGGTTGGAACTAGATGATCCTTAAGATTCCTTCCAATCCAAACCATTCTATGACTCTGTGATTCTATGATTCTATGTTATGACCAGGCCATATTCTGTGTCTCTGTAATTCCCTGGGCAAAAGGGCTGTGATGGAAAACCAGAGAGACACTGGTGCTGCAGCGTCAGGAGAGGTTTCCATAAAGGTCAGGAGCTGGGCAATAGCTCACTAGTGCTTTGGGCAGGATTGTAGAGGGGCAATGGTGGCAGAAAGCAAGGAACAAGGAACACAAGCTCTAAGAAAGATTTTTTAATAAAAGGCGAAGTTAAGGAAAACTGTAAGATGGCTGAGACAAAGGCTTGCAAAAAAGATGGAGTTAGGGCATGGAAATGCTCAGGCATACAGTGTTTTGATCAATGTAAAAACCTTGGGGTACAAACTGGAGAAGGAGGTGGTGTTGGCTCATAAGCTGTTTCCTTTGAAGGGGTTAAAGGGTAAAGTACATAGCTGGCCAAAAGGGGCCAAAAGAAAGAACTGTTGTGAAAGATTTGTGGAGAGACCTGGACTAAGGAATCAGTGCCCTCCAGGCAGGAAGGCCTGCTGTGGAATCCCTGAAGACCATTAGGGCAACCCATGGAAGATCTCTAGATAAAGAGAAATTTGACTTAAGTTGTGAGTTTGCAATTCCTTTCTTTGAAAAGGAAATTCAGGACAAATAAAGCCCAGGAGACATATTTTGAGAGAAGAAAAGCTGAGACAGCAGCCATACATTTAGCAAAGCTCAGTGGCACCCATACCACTATGGGTATGCACAACAAAGCTGATCAGCCTCTTTACATGTAATTCCCGGATTACTCCCATATACTTCATGCATCTGGAGCTGCGATGGAGATGTACTAATGTTTTTGGCAAATGTGCACATCCATACCTTATTGTTACTAAGTGAAAATGATGTCCCAGCCATCTGACTGAATGAAACACTTGGATGTTGAATGAAACATTGCTGCAGTGCTGCTAGGTTGCTAGCGAGTCAGAAAATTGTCTTGATGTTGTGGGGAACATTGGGAACTGAGCTTGCACAACTGTGGAAAGTGATTGCTTCCAATGCCCACTCCCCCTCTTCTTGAGGGCTCCAGAGAAATGTTTTTGAACAGCCTCTCAAGGCTTTATATTATTAGACCTTTTTGAGGACAGTGTATGTTACTATCCTTCCCTCTTTTCAGAGAAGAAATCCATTTGACACTGGCCATAACTGCAGTGATAAATCTACTTCAGAAACCTGCTGTCACTGGACAGAGCTTTTTTAAAAAGTTGCAGTAATCAATTTTCTGAGTGTTTAAGCTCGAGAAATTTTTGTGGTCAATATGATCTTATGGGAGCTGATGTTTCCTGGATGTTATTACTGGAATGCTGCAGCTGCATTTTTAACTGTTAGTGGGCTGGAAGTGCTTGATTTTCCTGTTCCTCTCCACACAGCTTTCCCATGGGACTTGATAACCAAGGTGCCACAGAGTCCTCTGGCTTAAAAATCTGGCAGAAGTCTTAAGCTCTGTGCTTAAGTGCTTCATTGAATTATGATAACATCTAATAACCCCTTGGAGAATTGTATCTTAGCTGTCCAAAATTTCTCAGACAATAAACAGCAATTCAAGAAAGTGAAGATTTCCAGTCATCATCTGCCTTTTAACAAGACTTTGGAAGGCTGCTGTGCACCAATATATTCATGCATCCTGCAAGCACCACAGTCTGGGGGTCAGACCATAGACAATTGTACCATAAATGCACTGGTTATTAGTTTATGTTATTAGTTTAATTTTCTTCTTCCTGAAAGCTGTAATCATCCAGTTATCAAACAGGTCTTGGATCTCTCTGATTTTTCAGCTCACTGAACCATAAGAGTTGGTGGTTTGTTGTGTAAAAACAGATGGCTTTTATTGGTACCTGGGATGGGTCCTTGGGATGAGCAGGCTCCATTTGTAACACATTTTTCTATGGAAAAGTGCCTGGTATTGTTTTTGATGTTTCAAGCAATTACAGATCTACAGAAGCTGGATTATTCCTTACCAGACCAGGAAATATTCTTATCATTTAATTGTATCTTGAACTTTCCCTTAGAAAACTGAAGCAGGAATAGAAAAGTGATATGAAATGCCATAGAAAAACTTGTAATTTAAAATAAAGCCAAGTACCTTCCTGTACCAGCTCCTCCTACAGCTCCTTTCCTGTAAGCAGCACTAGAGTCCCAGATTTATTTCTCCCATTTTTTGGTTAGTAAAACCTTATTTGAAGGGCTCTTCAATTATGGGCTGTCAACAAACCATATTCTTAGAAAGTGAATTTGAATTTAATTGATGGAGTGAATTCCAAGTATATTTATATTCCAAGTATATTTACCTTTCTTGTCATGTACTATCTTCACTTGAAGACAACTTCCTATTGTGGGACAGTTCTTCCACTGTTCAGATCCTGCCCAGCCCCTTCCAACATGCACAAATCCTGTTCTGCAGTTACATATCAATATTGCGAAATATGAGTATTGCTGGGATTTTTTTGTGCATGCAAAGTGTAACGTTGAAGGATATTCTACCTGTCTGTGGTTGAGCTCAGGGTGGGGAGGAGTGTGCAGATTCCCTGAACAGCCTGGGAAGCATGAAGGTTAAGCTGCAAAGGCCACTTCAGCCTTCCAAAAATGAGTTTCAGTAATCTGTGAGACATCATAAAAGAATGAAAGGGAGTTTCAAAATAGCCTTACTTTAAATAAAAAACATACTTTGGCAGCACTACGTGAAATAAAAACTGACGTGCTTGACCATTGTATTGACATGTTCATCAAACCACTCGACAGACTGCAAATATCCACGCTGATTCAGTGCCAAAAGCCAGAGCAGCCAACCAGATGTGGAACAGACTGTGGCTGAGCCTGTCTGCTCCCACAGCAGAGGCGAAGAGGGGCTATGTCAGGGCTATGATCCACCAGGGTCACCCTGGACATCCCCAGCAGCAGGGACACCAGCATCTTTTCTCCTTGTGAGATATGTTGAGGAGGAGGTTTAGTCCTGTTGGGGACTCAGCTGGTGGAAAGGCTACTAAGAAGAGTGTTGAGTTGGAAGCACAAGTAATTTTAGGATGGGCAGTGGCACTAAGAAGTACCAGTTCTCTGCAAGTATTTAATATCATACAAAAGTGTGAAGCTGAGAGTGTGTGTGCTGGATGTGAGTGTTTCAGCACATTCCTTGATCAGATGTCTCTGCCTCAGGGAACTGGGCTCCTACTGAGATCTTGCATGATACCAGTTCAAAATAGTCTTCCATAAGAGCCACTTAAGACTTGTTTCAATTAATGAGTTTGTGTCAATAAACTTGCTTGCTAAGATTCTGCCAGGAAGCAATAGCTAGTCCAGTCCTGAGCAGCCTAAAAACCTGCTACATATGTACTTATACAATGTCTGTGTGCAGGTGCCAAGACATAACTCAGAGCTCATGTGTTGCACTAGCACAGGAATAATAGCCATGATTACTGTAAACACACTGCAAGCAAACATGCTTAGAAATCTTCAGACAAACATTACAAAGGCCCTATTCTTCACAGTGTTTTCTTCATATTGCAGATGTTGGGGACTGAACACCATGATGCAGATCACCAGGTGTCCTAGATTCACAATGAATGTGCTGTTAATCACTGGCTGCAATTGTTCAGCTCTGAATAATAATGAAATGCTACAAGAAATACTTCAATCACCTTGTTACAGTAAAAGAGAGGATAACATCAAAACAAAGGGGCTGTCAAGAAGTAATGATTTCTTGAGAACATAGTGATATAACTTGATGAATTCCTGGGTAGCTAATGGTGTGGAATGATTGTCATCTAGCCCTGCAAAGAGGGCGTGCCCTGAACCAGAGCTCTGGGGAAATTGTACCATCAGCTGAGTAATCACACTCCTCTACCTACCTCCTGTCTTAAACCCCATGAATCTGTCAGTCCAGTTTGTATGCAAGTTGAACTGTGAGGAGAAAGGGAAAAAAGAGCTACAAGTGCCAATTGTGAGGGGAAAAGTAACCATGTTGTGTAACGATTTCGGGATTCTTATGAGAAGTGTAAATAGTCTTCTTCAAATATTAGTAAGCTTTGAAATAAGACTCTGGTGCTGAAACACAGGCATATGAACTTATTTGGTTGAATGAATCAGAAATACCGATCTTACCACACACTTAAGGAGGGGGAAGTTTGACCTGAGCCGTGAAAACTAGGTTGGAAAATTGCTATTTGTGAACTGAAGATTCACTCCTCAGGCACTGAAGAGCTGGACAGGGGACAGGTCACACATGGTTTTATAGCTACCACTCTGCAGAGAAGCAGAGTGAGATTTAGGTCTGACTTTAGGAAGCTGAAGTGCTCTCAATAGCAACCTGTGCAATGATGAGAGAAATACTTGTGCTCCTTATGTCTGACGGCCTCACCTTGGGTTTCTTGTCAGCTCACGCTGAAAACTCTCTGTGCCATCCCTATCTTCCCACATAGTTTATATTAAACTCTTCCTTATTTAGCTGCTGCTTGGAATATTTTGAATCTGATTACTCTTAAAGTTGCCTAATAACAGAAAATAACCCAAAGAAAACAAAAGGAGAGAGCTTTGGGGCCACAGCTGCTGTTCTGCTTTGACCCTCTGAGCACAGAATTGCTTTGCTTTGTCTCAGACCAAAACACCCTAGTCCACATTAGCTGCACACTCCCAGTGTAAAACAGGATTTACTTGTCCTGTAGGCAGCAAGCACAGGGACAGTGATGCTATTACAATTAATTGTAAACAGAACATTGTTCTGCAATGGGCCCCCACACAGACAGCCTGGGATGGACCCAACCTGGAGTGCAGGGAGCCCCCACACATGCTGCATCCTCCTCCCCACCACAGTGACACGTCACTGCTTCGCTGGGACCGAGGAACAAGCGTGGGCTCCCCAGAGGGGATGGGTTTTGCAGCCCACCCACTCCCAGAGCCGCTTCATCACCCCCAGGAAGTGCTGTTCTGGGTAGACTAACCCCACCAGACTTTGAAGTCTGATTCTTGGTAATTCATGAAGAATAAAGGTGGCCCCAGGTCTGCAGATGGTTTGTGGCTGAGGTCCAAAGAAAGGGAGCAAAAATCAGTCTTTCAGAAAGCTTTCACAGGCTTTCTTGTCTGTGAAATCACATGCTCAGCCCAGCTATGAAGGAACTTAACAAACTGGATTTATTTTCTCACACTGTATTACAAAGGGACAGCTGAGGGTATAGTAGTGAAAAAGGTGATGTCCTGATGAACTGCTGTGCTCCTGCTGCCCTCTGCCCTTTGCCAAAGGGCTCTCCTACACCATAGCTGTTTGAAGGGTTATGGAAAAACATTTCAATGAGGAATTTATACACAGTTTGGCTGCATCTGGAGGTGTGGGCTGATTTTTTTAACACTAAAATGGGTTGCTCACCTCCTGATCTACAGTGGGAGTTAGATGCCAGATAAGACACTTTTCCTCTCTGCATCATAGGTGTCTTATCTACATCCTCTGTGTTTTAAAAAAACTGACCCTGGGCTATACTGTGCTATTTAGGCTTTCCAAAAGACAAAAATAGCACGCAAGAGCTACTTCTGCCTTTTGCAAAGCAATTCTACTGTTTCTTTGCTTGGCTCCTTAGGCACACATTCCCTTCTCTACTTCCCTGTTTCTTCCCCCCACAGGATCCATTCCATTAAGTCTGTTTTGCAACTGCACTTTTCTTCCTCTCAGATTATTCTTATCTCTTGTACCAAAAAATCCTTCTAACAGCTCTTCGGTCTTTCAGTCTCATCTCAGAGAGCACATTTGCATAAATGTTACTGTGGCAGTGCAGGAATCTCTCCAAGGGAATTGGATTGCAGAGTCCAGGTGATTAGTTTCAAAATTTATAAAAGATTTTGCATTTCCATACAAATATGTCAACTGTATCATACACAAAGCAGCTTTCTCAATATAGCAGCCAGTTAAGCTAAGGAAAATCAGTCTTTAGGATTTTTTTCCCCCTTTTGTATTGAAGGCATGCTGTATTAAAATAGATTAAAAATGAAAATACAGGGTTATGTACATTTGCATATACTACATATGTATATTTGCATGGACTGCTTTAAGGGTCTTTCAAGTGAGTACAAAAATTCCACTAAAATGCAAAAAGTCAAGTAATGGTCATAAAAAGTACACGAAATTTTATTACAAACTTAATGGGAAAAATAATACAAAATAAAGACACCTCTTATATAAAAAATATAAGAAACCATTTGTGCATTGCAAAATGAACAATGTACTCTCCTTTTCTTCAGTTTTATGTCCTAATGTTCCTCCATAAATTAAAAGCGGTAAAAGGTAGTGCCTGCAATGCCCATAACTCATTATATCATCATACAGTGTCCAGGGAATATTCTGACACCTTCTTTGGTCATCTTTTCTGAGCTCAGCATAATAAAGACCATGAAGTGAGCTGTTTTCTTTGCAGATTGAAGTCCAGCTTGGAGGTATAGGAGGTCTGAACACCCCTTCTTTGTTCCCATTGAAACTTCCCTAGGGAAACCTCTTTCAAAAAAACCTCAAGTAAAAGGAAAATTGAGTTCTCTTTTAAAAGAGAATGTTTTGTTACGAAATGACAATATTTTAAATTGCATCCATTTTAAAAACACAGAACCAAAATGAAACATCTGTTTTGACTTAATGCCATTGAATTCTGGCATGTGGAAATTTAAAGATTTTGACTTTCGGATTCCCATGCTTTTTAGAACAACAGGCCCTTCCTTTTCCTCCCCCCCACTCTGAAACCTCAAATCTGGAAAATATTTAAAGCAGCATGTAAATATTCTCTTTTTCCCCTGCTTCCCTCCCACCTCCATTTTCCTGCTGCTTTCTAACCATTTCCAGTTGTCAGGAAGATGTGCTGGTACAGCAGAATGGAAAGAAAAATAATTATAGGCAATAAACCCAAAAGAACATACAGGTGTTTGGGCTTGTATATGTGTGAGAAAGATCTTCCCTAATCTTCACAGGTCCTCTAGAGATGCAGACTCTGAAATAAGATGCTTCAAACCATGTGTTCTTCTGTCTTGTGTGAGTTGGTCCAAAAGAATCACTGGGCTGATTCTCTACCTATTAGCTCTAGCTGCACCAGGGAAGCATTACTGCTGTCTGAGGGGACCATGTGGTATGGTAACCACATCTGTGAAATGGGAACCATCCACTTGAAATAGGAATAGCAATATTTCTCTTCCATGCTTAAGTACTTTGGGATTCATGGTGGAAACACAGCCATAGAGCATGATTTTGTGGCATGCTTGCTTTGCAATTATGCTCTCAGTACAGAGATTTATGCTCTTCCAGCAAGGTGCAAAGAAGGAATGAACAGGTTGTGGGTTTTTTTTCTAAGTGGGGCTATGTCTGAAGAAATCCCATCACCATTCCTCATACACCTCTTGTTAACCGTTGCCTTGCCTCTGAGAAAAAGATTATTCTGTTTGAAACTATGTGTTGGTTTGGGATAGCTCAAAGTCACCAGTAACCAGCAGTGGTCACCCAGAAAGTAATGGAGGCTTGAAATGCTCTGCCTCCTTTCTCCTGGCCTGAGTATGTTCACCCAAGCATTTTCTGCTTTCCCCAAATGAAAGCACTGCTGGATGTAGTAATGGGCACAGAGGTGTGCACAGGTACGAGGATGTCACCAGGTTTTGGGTGTTTCTGACACCACTGAATTACCCAGGCTGAGTGCCTGAGGGCAGGAGCCAGAGCTGTTCTTCATGTAATACCTACTTCTGAAACACTTGTAAAATAAGAGTTTGGTCAAAATGCATGACAGGAGTACATTAAAAGGAAATTTCTTCCATTACCATCTCATTCCATAAATGATTGATCACAGGTTTATGAGTATTTGCTTTTGATTCTTCTTGCTTCTCTAAACTAGGAAACCTCTTGCCAGTTGCCTCTGCTGGTACCAAGGCTCAGAAGAGATGCTTTGTGCTACATCTGGATGGGCTCTTGCTCCCTGTCTCCCATTTGGCACCCATAGAGAAATCTGTTTTGAGTAGCACTAAAGCTGGGAGGACTGGTAAGTCAATGAGAGTCATCACACGAGTACTTGAAAGGAATTGCTACCATGTGTCTTTTGGCCAAAGAAACTGCCCATGTCTTCTTCCAGGAGAGATCTCACTCTTCTTAGCAAAATAATAAATATAGATCTGTTGCACTAAACATTTCCTACTGTGCAAAGAGCTTGGAAAGTTAGTCTCTTACTTATCTTCCTGCTTATTACCATCTGAGTCTTCATAACATGTAAAACTAGTTTTAGAAGAGCAGAATACCACATGTCCTTGGCAAAGCATTTCAGAAGCAATGCTCCTGGGCTCTTTATCTTAATCTGTACCCGGGTATGTTAATCACACATTTGCTTTGAATAAAAAACTATTCCTCTGTGTTGCATACACTATTAGTATTGAACTTCTCTTGACTAAGCTGGCAGGACCAGGGCAGGGTGAGCAGAGACAGTGGAGGCTGTATTTTTCCTTCATCCAGTGGGATGGTTGCTCCTTTTATTTCAGCATAAAGGAGATAACCCTGACTTTTACTCCAGCCAGCTCTAGTGACTGACAGGCACAGAAGGCCAAAGTAGTACCTGCAGAGAGGCAGTAAGCATTGTTTTCTGTCTTTGTCCTGGGTCCACGGGGCTGATAGGAAACTGTGACATGGCTTACTGTGATGCCTAAACTCCTTCCCAGTAGGACCTTTTTGTTTGCTTTCCTATTGTGTAGTATTCATGGTTATTTTCCACTGGAGTGGTGTTTAGAAGTTAATTGGTTTTTAGTCAAAGTAACTTTAGTGGGCCACGGTAGCCATTCATATGCTGTCAAAGACAGATTAGTATACTGATGGATCCTGCTCCCGTGAAGTTTGTGTTGTACAGTTCAATTCCATGAGCCAAGGTCTCAATCCACTGTTGCATGAGTATTCATAATGTAGAGGCTGCAAATGCACACAAAGGCAAGCATCCACCCTAATAGCAGTTTATGTAATACTGTGGAAATGGCCAGTTTTCTCAGTAAGTTAGTGGCAGGTAGTAAGGGTCTTTGTTGGCTGTAACTTTCCTTTGAATGTTAAAAAGCTGCCTGTTACTGCTTGACACCAGCATCTAAAGCTAAAGCCTCAATCTGCTTTGTCATTTAATAGTTCTGAAATACAATTTTCTTCCAAAAATAGCAATTAAGATTAAAGCCTTAGTTTCCCCTCTGTCCACTGGAGTCAATGGTGTTCCAGAGAGAAACACCGAGGTTGGAGTTTTGTGCACAGCCACAATCTACCTTTAAATGCCACTTGCTGCTCCTGGTGAGTGTCAGCAAATGCTGCCACTAGCTTTATATTTAATAAGACTTGCCACAGTAGGCAGGACAAATTATTCCAGAAAGAGTGGTTAAAACACGCTCCTGGGGCTTTTATGGTTGCATGGTGTAATGCAGCCCCTGGCAAATCTGTTGCCCTACGAGTATTTTTCCAGTTGGCAACTCTCATATAGATTTGTTCCAGCTCTGAACAGAGGTGAATAAAGACTGGAAATATTATTGCATGTATATCTCTAAATCTGAGAAGGTAATTTTGCTGGATTGATAGCCTAGTGTCAAAATAGGTAGAGAACTTTTCTGTAATGTTCTAGGCAATGCTGAAACAAATGTGGTAGAATCACTCTGTAGAGATCAAAGGTTTTTTAAAGACCACTTTAATTGACAGATATTGCAATTATTTATTTTTTTTCTCATTTTAGATTGCAAACTATGGAGTGACATATTTAGGACTTCCAAGATCTGTCTACAGCCATATACATGGCATTTGTGGAAATGCACAGATTGATGCATGGAATATGAGCCATGGTATATGTGTTCAATTAACCAAAAATTGTGAGTGCAAATCTTCACAGCATTTGACTTTCTGTTTTGCAAAAGTCAGAAGCAGGTATTGAGGATGTGGAGAGCCTGTACTTTTCTATTAATTATGCTTTTTAAGCCTGAGTGCTTGGAAATGTTGAAATGCTGAGGGTTGGAGTCTCAGGTATGCCTCTTTGTGCCACTGGTGAGTTTGAAAATATTAGCTCCTAGGCTGTGTGAGCAACTGTGGTTTTTAAAGTATTTTCTCACTACAGATTAAATTTGAACCATTATTGCAATTAAGAGATTTAAAATTGAATTATCATTAAAATAATCAGCAAGTTCAAATGAACCTGTTGAATACCTTTGTTTCAATATACTGACTTTTAAGACATGAAGTGTCAATCCAGCATATATGTATTAGTTTCCTTTACTCTCATCCTTTTTGGAATGGAACTGTTCCTTGCTGTAAAATTAGGCAGTCCCACAGGTGCTTGTAGAAGCCTGTAGGTTCAGAGTCTTAAGTTTGAGGTGTTATGTTTCCTTTCCATGAGAGCTGAGTGAATAAATCATAATAACTTAGTTAATTTGCTTCTCTTGGCTTGTAAGCAAGAAGCATACCAGATATTTCACAGTTCTTGATTACTAATAGTTATTACAAGTTTTGGAGGAGATGAATGGTCTACAAAGAAGCATGGAGATTTGCAGGAAATGGTAAGACCATGGGATGGAAACACCAGTGACCAGTTCTATCACAACCCTGACAGAAATGTGTTTATAAATGTTCAGGTGTTTACCACCATTTTGTAGATGTCTAGTGTTCAGTTATATCTTCAGTTCAGTGACCACTGGTTAACCATGTGCTATTCATAACCCTGTCAGCCACTTCAATAACTGATGTGGTTCAAACTGTGAGAACTGACTTGTTTTTCCCTGTGCCATGATCCACTTGTTCCTGATCAGCAAATGGCACAGTATAGTTTGCACTTGAGTGAAAAGGCAAAAACTCTTGATCCTTTACCTTGTGTAGTACTTCTCATATAAATTTTAAATTTATTGCATGCATCTAAAAATTTTTGCATTGGCAATATATGAGTAGAAGCAACTCAGGAAATTAATAAAACTTTTGCAGGGTGTATTACTTAAGCTGTGAATCAGATGAGGAACTTGTTTAAACAGATTAATTTCAACGGTACCTGTCTTTTACAAAGTCATTATGATACACACATACCTTACTACAGCCAAAGTACTTTTGTTCTTTGAAAGGCTCTTTTAGAAGTAAAAATCTGTAGAGACAAGTTGGTAAGCAGCCCCTTAGTGCCTGGGGAATTGCAAACACCACTGACTGCCATTACCAACCTTGGAGTCCCACACTTGTTGGTGCTGGCTGACAAAAGGCATTGCCCCTTCTCAAAACATCCTTTCCAAAAGGAGAAAGTGCTTGCTTCCTGCTTCTTTTGATGGAGGTTTGGGTGATTCAAACTCCAGACATTTGAAGAAAATAAAAATGTTTGAATGCCATATGAATGAGTCACAATGCAGTTTTGGATCCGTCTGTTGGCATGACAAAGTATCCATTGTAGAGAAAGGATTTCCTGATCTTGAAAATGCTACTGAACCATTGGCTTATAAGAACAAACTTTTTGCAAAATCTCTGCCCTTAAAAATGTCTTTTTAAGCTTTCCACTCAATGCACAGCTTGTTTTTCTGTCAAGCTCTCTCAGGAGTACTTACTTTTGCATTTTCTCAGTTGTAAGTTCCTATTCTCAGACAGCTTGGAAAGGAGAAAGCAACAACTAACTTTTCAGAGAAGGCAGGCAGAAAGATTTGGAATTTGCTACCTGGAGACCATTACTCTTGAGTTTCTGAATTTAAACAGCCTGCATTTCTTTTCTTAATTTTATGATGGTCTACATTGCCTAGCTTTAAAAATAAAAAGGAAAAAAATGTAGAATGCTTATCTATTCATGACTGAAATGTGAAAAACTAGAAGAAAAACAAAACAAAAAAAAAAAAAATAAAGGTAGTAAAAGAAATCAACAATAATCAAGGAGAGCAAATTTTCATGAAATATTGTTCATGTATTTTAGGATAAAAGAAAAATGCCCACTGGAAAGGATAATGAGACAATGGACCATCCCAAACTCCTCCCTGAGGATTCATTACAAAACAACCACTCCACAATATCCTTTGGCAGACAAAGTCAGAAAAGAGAAAAGATAATTTTATTGTGGACATCAACTCCTGTGGGGGCCCAGGAGTCACAGAGGTCCAACACATGAAAATGAATTGGCACCTGCAACAGCATTCAGAAAGCTCTGATCAATCCGTCATGGCAGGAAGAGGCAGGATTTTGTTCCACTCTCCTTGGGGAGCACTGTTGACAAAGAATGGTTGACAGCCCAAAAGGAAGAGCTATTGCTGGCAATGACTATGGGCCAGCTCTTATGCCTTATCCCCATGGGAATGCCCTTGGAGAGCTTTGCATGTGCAGAGATGCTCAGTGCCCCTGTGCCACATAGCAGGGCTCCACAGGGAGCTCTTGGGCAGCTGTTGATAGTTGGGAAAGATGGGCAGCAGAGCCTGGCACACACCTCAATAATCAAGGAGAGCAAATTTTCATGAAATATTGTTCATGTATTTTAGGATAAAAGAAAAATGCCCACTGGAAAGGATAATGAGACAATGGACCATCCCAAACTCCTCCCTGAGGATTCATTACAAAACAACCACTCCACAATATCCTTTGGCAGACAAAGTCAGAAAAGAGAAAAGATAATTTTATTGTGGACATCAACTCCTGTGGGGGCCCAGGAGTCACAGAGGTCCAACACATGAAAATGAATTGGCACCTGCAACAGCATTCAGAAAGCTCTGATCAATCCGTCATGGCAGGAAGAGGCAGGATTTTGTTCCACTCTCCTTGGGGAGCACTGTTGACAAAGAATGGTTGACAGCCCAAAAGGAAGAGCTATTGCTGGCAATGACTATGGGCCAGCTCTTATGCCTTATCCCCATGGGAATGCCCTTGGAGAGCTTTGCATGTGCAGAGATGCTCAGTGCCCCTGTGCCACATAGCAGGGCTCCACAGGGAGCTCTTGGGCAGCTGTTGATAGTTGGGAAAGATGGGCAGCAGAGCCTGGCACACACCTGGGTTTCCTGACCTTCTGCACCTTCCTGCACCTTTTCTTTGGTTCATCTGCAAAATCTTCTCTCTTCTTCCTGTTCTTTTCCATGTACCTTTTACTCTCCTCTACCCAGGCCTGTTTTCTCTTTTTGTTTTTTCTCTTTTTCTTGTTCTGAGGAGAACCTGAAAAACTTTCCATTGCACAGTGGTATCAGATAAGGAAAGCCAGGAGCCCCTGGAGTCAGTTCTGATCTCAACCCAAGAAAGCTCTTCAGTCCTCTGAAAGGCTCACCAGTCCTTCTGCGTTATCAAGGCTGTCTGCTGCACTCTCAGCAGTCAGAGATGGTGATGCCTACAACAAAAATGTTGGTGTTAGCAAGTGGTAAGAGACGACAGAGAAGGAAGCGACTGTTTGACCTTAGCACTCCAGAGGAGATCTCTTGGGCTGGTTTACAGCAACCAGATTTTGCACACTTCCCCCACCTCCACAAAAACAGACTTGATGAAGCTGTGACCAAGTAGGACCTGAGAAAAGCCCTCTGAAGTTGATAGCAAACCCCCTCTGGCCTTTTGGAGGTGTTTTGTGGGCATTTTGTTGAATTCAACATCTGCCTAGTGTAATTGAGAAGCAACCTTGCCAGCTCTCCTTACCATCCTGAGAGGTGGAGGAATAACCCAAACATACATGAGGCCCACTGCCAGGCAGAGACACAGAAGTGACTTGTCCTCCTCAGAAACTCCCTTCCTACACCATGCATGCTGTCACCATGTTTGGGGACCCGACATACCTCTCCCATTTCAGACTGTGCCACCTTCTTTGTATCTCTCCCAGCCTCTTTGAGGACAGAGAGCAGAGCACAAGGCACAAGCAGCATGGCTTCTTCCTGAGGCTCACTGTCTGCTGTGACTGCAGGGCTTCTTTGCTCTTCCACATGCAGGTCTAGAAAGCAAAAGCACGTGCAGCAGTGATGTCTTGGAAGTAAGTAACAGCTAAAGCAAAACCCACCTGAAGCCCACCATAGTTCCATTTTCAGCTCTCCAATGCCTGCTGAAGGCATCAGATCAGCTTGCAGAGCAAAGTGCTCATGCCACAAGAAGCAGTTGCCAAACAGAGGCCAGGGGACCAGTGGGACAAGAGGACACTCAATGACTGGTCCTACCAGAAATGACGATCAATGTTTCCGGTATCCCGAGCCCCAGCTGGTGACAACCCTCAGTCCCTCCTCTGACCTCTGCATCTCTCTGTAGGGGCTGGCGACTGCTCAGGTGGTAGCCTGGAAAGGTCAGTTCTCTCCTTCGTAAAGAGTTCCCTGCAGTTATCCACCATGAATGTCACCAGCCCCTTCACCTGCACAAATCAAAGCCTTGGTCTCAACCCTGCTGCCTGAAAATGGACAAAGCAGCCTTTCCCACTCCTAACCCTGGCTTCTGCACAGAAGGCTGTGGGGCTGCTCTTTCTGGCAGCCACCCCACCAGCTCACATTTGCTCAAGGGAAGAGGCATCCAGAGGGCTCTGACCAGCCAAGCTCTGAAAGGTGGGACGGCTGCTGCTGGCTGCTCAGTACAGCAGACCTTCTCAGCCACCCCCAGCACTGTCTTAAGTGGGAGCAGCTCCTCATTGCGTGGGCTCAGCAGGTTAGGCTCAAAGCAGATGGCCAGACTGCTGCAGCTCATCCAGCTGGTGGCCACATTGTGGCCAATGTGCTGCTAGAGGGACAGCAGCTGCTTCAGGAGGTGGTGGTTGGCTGTGGGCAACTTCTTATCCACCCTGAGGTAACAGGAACTCCATTCACACTCCATTCACAACTCTTCGGGCCAGGCCATCCAGCCAGTTTTTCATCCAGTGAAATGTACACCTGTCCAAGCCATGAGGAGTCAGTTTCTCCAAGAGAATGCTGTAGGAGATGCTGTGAAAGGCTTTACTAAAATCTAGGTAGACAATACCTACAGCCTTTTCCTTATCCACTAGATGGGTTACCTTGTCATGGAAGAAGACCAGGTTAGTCAAGCAGGACCTGCCCTTCATAAACCCATGCTGACTGGGCCTGATTGCCTTGTCCTCCATGTGTTCTGTGATGGTACTCAAGATGATCTGCTTTAGGTGCAGACTGCAGTGAACCCAAACCCTATGGCAAAACAGACAACTCCCTCACTGGCACACACAGAAAGGAGAGTAACCAGTCATGAAGAGGAACAGAAGCTTTCAAAGGTAAAAACCAGCAGGAGGAAGAGACCTCCCCCAAAGCCTGAGGTGCCCCTGCAGAACCCCTTCATGGTTCTGCAGATGGAAGAAGAAGAACATGCTGATCCAGGTCGGTTGCTGGAGCCAAGTAAGGCAGCCTCATCAGCTCACTGTATAACAACTAGTGCAACTAAGGGAAGGTAACAAGTGATGGTAGTAGAAGACTGTCTTCTGATGGGTACAGGGGCACTCATTTGCCCATCTGACCCACTTTCCAGAGAGCTCTGCTGCTTATGTGGGTTTGTATCAAGGATGTTACCAAAAGACTACTAAACCTTACACATCCTGCTGACTATTATCTGTGGCTGCTGTTCATGTGAGCACCAGTGATACAGCCAGGAACAATCTGAGGACTATCAAGAAGAATTACAGGCCCCTAGGAGTAGCGGTGAAGGACTTGGGGGTGCAGGTAGTGTTTTCATCAATTCCCTCAAAGGGAAAAGGATTGAAAGGGCCAATAGAACTAAGAAAATCAACAAATGGTTGCAGAGGTAGTGTCACAGCCAGGGCTTCAGCTGCTTTGATCATGAGACTTCCTTTGAGAAACCTGGTCTCCTAGGGGCTGATGGGGTCCATTTCTCAGAGAAGGGGGAGAACATCTTTGGCCATAGGCTTGTCATTTTAGTGAAGAAGGCTTTAAACTAGAGTTGCCAAGGGGGATTGTCAATCCATCCCACTGCCACCACTTTGAGGCTAGTGCCAGGAATAGATGCCCTGGGTCTGGAGAAGGATCACAGGCCAGCAGAACACCTGAAATGGAGGAGAATGTAATTCCTGTCAGTAAGGCAACATCAATAGGGGCCAAACTTCAATGCCTCTATGTGAATGCACATAGCATGGGGAACAAAAAATCCCTGCCTTTACACATTTAACATCAAATAATTACTTGATTTGCTTGTGACAGAGAAAATCAGTCTTGTGGGTCAAAACTTGGACTTCAGAGAAATCAGAGTTGCAACTGCACTTGTACTTCTCAACAGAAATTTTCTCCCTTGTTGCAATAGCTGAGATGGCTGAACACGGCTTCTTGAGTAAGGAAATATTGAGCAGTAGGTGAACCTTAAAAGGTCATTAGAGTGAGTTCTGCTTACTACCTATATGTGTTTTGTATCTAAGTGTTTCCTGGTTTGGACTAATTTTCAGATTCTAGAATACAGGCAAAATACTTTTGATATCACAGACTTTTCAAATATATAGGAGGCGGTGATCAAGTCAAGATATGTTTATTGGAAGCCACACACACTTTCAGTTGTAAAAAAGTCTGTGCCACAAAATTAGAACTTTTAATAAGGACAATGTTATAATTTCAATGCAAAATTAATTGGTGAGGTGAGAAAGAACAGAAGAAGTGTTTGAAGTGTTTTTTCCTGACACAAATTAAGTGTATATTACATACATCCATGAAAAGACTTCAAATATATTACCTTTCTTTCCTACATCAAAGGAAGAATATTCAAGGCAGTCATGACATGTAAGGGTTTCTTTAGATCAAAGAAAACATGATATAAAGGTATTTCATCTTTTCCTCCCTCAAATAGTTCTGAGTGTCTTAAGGATGTGGATGAGCCACAGCAATTCTTCAGAAAACAGGATTTTTTGGACAGGGTGAAAGAGAAAAGAAATGTGACATTTATCCAAACTCAATGACATTCTAAACCTAAAGCAACCTTGTATCTACTTGATCTTGTCCCAACAGGACTGCTCCACACTGACTGGCTCACAGCTGCTGCTGGAAAGGCTGTCAGCACCAACAGCGGTGCTCTGGCCACAGGAAGGTTTGTTGAGGACTATCTCAACTTGGCTCTTCTTCAACTGCGAATAAATTATCTCACTCACTTGGCAAGATGTGGGCAAATAAATTGATGTTAAGGTCGAATAAAGCCAGTCCTGGGAAGAACAGGTATGTGGTATTTCAGGTCTACATTGTGGGCCCTATGCAGAATCTATGAACTGTAAGAACCACTTGTCCATCACTCTGCCTTCTCCCTTAGCAAGGGGCAGAAGTCACCAAACGAAAGGATAATGACAGAGTCAGAAAGCCTTCAGAAGGTGACAATGTGGTCTGCTCCCTGCAGATGTTCATAGCTGTGCCCCAGTGTGCAGGTTTTGCTTTTAGTGTGCCATGTTTGGTGACTGTGCTGCTTCTAACTGACCTGAGAAATATCCACTTAAATTCCTCACATTTCCCAATGGTTCTCACACTCTGCTTTTCTATAATAAATCATTGAAATCAGTAGGGAAGCTTGATCATAGACAGTTAGATGTAACCACATGTAGAGGGAGGCTGGGGAAATAGCTCACACAGCTGGCACAGAGATCTGAGTGCAGATTCCAGCTGTTGAGGGTGCAGTTGTGGGATTACCCTTAGCTGTGAAGGGCCCTGGTGTAAAATACAATGTGGGTTTTCTGCATCTCAAAAATAAAATGCCAAATTTCAAAGATACCCTCTTTGAACAGCTTAATGAGCAGCAACGAGGAAGCCTGTGGGTGTGTGGCTGGTGCCCCACAGGGCAGGATGGAGTAGCCCAGTGGGGAGTCCCCTTGCCAAGCAGCCCTCCACTCACCCTGGAACTGCACCAGCCATGGTTCATTCAGGGTACATTCTTCAGGTACAGCGTTACCAAACAACACAAACAATGTTTTGTGTCTGTAAAAGTTGGGGCAACTGAATTAACTACAGGGCAAGTGCTACATACAGCTTGTGTTTCCCAGCGGTACTTACATTGGCAATGCTGCATGGAAGCTGCATGTTTTAGCCAGAGTCTTTGCCCTTCTGTGCATAAAAAGAAGTAGATGCTAGATTTGTTTTCAACAAAGGTGGAATAGTATATTTCATGCTCTGTTTTTTCAAACAGCATTTTCATAGTTTATTTTTTTTCTTTCCCGTTTGCTTTAGCTACATCCTTTTACTGCATTTTTCCTGTACTTTTCTTTCCCATGTACTTTTCCACTGCATACTTTCACTAAAGCTTTATTTACTTTTTAAGTATTTCAGTTTGCTCTTCTTACCTTGGTCATAGCATTTTGCTGTTGGCAGTCCTTTTTATATTTGGACAGCTAGCTATATCTTTTGTTCACAAAAAGACTATCTGCCTCTAATTTATTTTTCATTCACTTGGACATTATTAGATATCTGTGGGCTTCAACAGATGAATATTGAAAACATGAGTGAGTTGTTATAATTTGAAATGATTGTATTTATTGTCATTTATTTTTCTTACTATTTCTCAGTTACAGCTGTTTGTTATTCTTATGCCACAGCTGTGGCTATAAATTTCTTTTAGGCTGATTAGTAAGTACTGCAGGAGCTCTTGTCGGTGTGTCTTTCAAATTCATAACTACAGTGAAAGTACTTCCCCATTTCTTATTTTTTTTATTCTTCTCTTGGTGAACAGAGGGTACCTCACATACACAGGTCTTTTCTCTATTCAGAGTACTTGAAATGCATGATTTTATGGTGCTGTGTTTACAAACCTGAAGCTTATCTTTACCTTTTTTTTTTATGGCTACAAGCACCTTCCTTTCTAGATGGCAATATTATCCTGATAGGTTTGAACTGGCTCCAACTGGCTCCTGAGATAGATAAGTAAATATCTTCCACACTGTAAAAATAGTTTCCCTCCTGTAGCAATCTCACATTCCTGAGATGACCATCAGATATTAGAGTATTCCAGTGATTATAAAATAGGTATGCTCCTAATGAACATGCTGCAATGAATGCTTGAATTTCCATATTAATTCTTACAAAATAATAAGCTTATGGACTTTAGAATTGCTCCTATGATATGAGCTCTATTCTGCAGCCCTTGGGGTTTCTTTAATCAAGACATTCAGTGCTGCATATTAGATAAGCTGTTCAAGGACTTTTTTTTTTTTGGTTAAGAGAGAAATTAGCACTTTCAGTGTGTCACTGTTTGAAGAAACCATTTGAAAGCACTCACAGCCCAGTTCTTCAAACTTACTATACTAATAAGTTATATATAAGATATTAGGGAAAACAAATATACAGGCGACACTGTTGAACCATACTATCACTATCTTTCTGTAAAATGGCTAAAAAACTCAAAACAGCATAAGGAAAGTATGAAATTCTCAACTCTGCAAGCATCTTATTCTCCAGAGAGCTGTGTAATAGGAGGGAGTTTTCAAGGTGTTGGAGCAGGACGCTCCATCTCTCATTATGCCTATCTCAGTTTCCCTGTAGGATTCAACTGCTTTTGTCTCTCAGTTTTGCAGGCCCAGGCCTTAAGTGGAAAGACTCCCATGAGAAAGAAAAGAGACTAGCAAACTCTGAGCTGGTAACAACCTTGAAAGGTACAAACAGGGGCCAAGTTGACCTGCACAACACCAGCTGCTCTCTGGTGTTGAAGAACAGGGATCCCAGCCCAGCCACAACTAGGCCTGAAACGAAGATAAAGTAAGAACGAACAGATAAATGAAAGAGTTTGCTTGGTGGGAACAGGATCTTCATGATTTTTCTTACTGTCTTCCTTTTATTCTCCAATGAGAGATGTTGGAGGTACGGCTAATGGTTAAATGACAGCCAGGCAAGGGTGAGAGATATTAACTCTTTCATTGTCCTTATTAGTAAAAGTAATGTTAAGTAATTTTCATCATTAAGTTTAGGATTGTAGAAATATTTAAGATTCGTAATTAATATTTTAGGCCTGGTATAAAACCTGATAATAAGCTAGTTGTTAGCATTTATATGGTTAACCTTTATTGTCTTATCTGATTTTAAGTAGGAAAATTCACTGTTAAGATGCCCTTTGCATTCAAATGTCAACTTCTGTTCTGGTCTTCCAATTTCCATACAATTTGATTGTACTTGTGCCTTCTACTCTAAGGAGTTAAGGCCCCAGTGCTACATGCAATAAATCTTGATCTGTGCATATATGTCTCATCTGCCATCCTGTCCTGTTCGTGACAGGTGCCAACTGGGTTTTCACTTTCCAGCCACCCTTGTTCAGTACAGCACCACATCCCCCTGAGTCATGTGTGCTGTTCCATGCTCCACCTTTTGTGTCCTAGATCAGCTGGGTTGTTCTTGAGTGATGTTTATTGGTTTGGTAATCCTTCTTAATAATATTTTCTTTCTCTTTGCTGTTATTCAGCAGTGTTATGACAGAAAACACTGATTGGTTCTGCCTGAACACCCCATGCTCCTTGTGTGTTTAAAAGCTTATTATCACTGGTGAGACAAGGGAATAATTGTTTAAGTACTGACACATTCACTGCAGTGTATTTTGGAAATAAATTGCTGAGCAGGAGGCTGTAAGGAAAATGTTTGCTGATGCTGCATGTAGCTCCTACAAAACCTGACCTCGTAGTTCCTAAAAAACCTGACCTTTCCTTATGTTTTATAGCAGCCTTGTGAAGTCAACTTGAATTATCTGGTCTCAAATTCCAAACTCAAGAAATCATACATAAAAGGAGAAAACTTTTGGGTTGTTGCCCTCATTTATTTCAGGGGTCTGCACAATTTTTCCCATGAAGTGAACACTTTAGGGAAGAATTAAGCGCATGCTTCTCTCCAACAGCTTTGCCAAACTACCACTGCCCATGGAACAAAGACCAAGTGGGCAGTCCCAGGGTCTGCACTGCCCTTCCTAATGAGGAAACAAAGAAAAAAAACCCCAACAACAAGAAATAACAACATTGCAGAGAAAGAGGGGAAGGGTAGATGAAGCCATGTGGAAAGTTTTAAAGTAAATAATTGAGCAATGTAGGGTGAGCTAAAGTGCTGCTTAATGCCTCAGAGTGAATAGCTTCTAATTCCACAGTATTCCATCTTTTACTTGACCTTGAGGGACCACAGAATGCTCTTAAGCATGATTTCCAAGCCTTTATTAATCAAGGGAAAAGAAACTGTGTTCCTTGGACTGTATCCTTTGCTGCAATGTACTTGGGCTAAATGATGCATCAAGTTTACAACAAGCATTTTGACAGTCCAAACAGATGCATTAGTCATTCTCTGTTTCTAGGGGAGTGGAAAAATATACCATTGGTTCTTATGGTATGCAAAAACATGCCTATGCACTGTTCACATGATACAAGAAGGATAAGGGATTTCATTTTCCAAGGCACTCTTCCAAAGCACTGAATTAACTTGATTTGGAAAAATCACTACAAAATTTGCAAAGATGTGGTCTGGATGGGTCAGCTGACACTGAAGGGACCTGAAAGATCATCAGGTTACAACCTCCCTGCTATGAACAGGGACACCTCCCAGTAGAGCAGGTTGCACAAGGCCTCATCCAACCTAGCCTTAATGTGATGAGGATTTCTCCTCTGAATAATTCTCTCCAGATAATATGATGATCTTTGTTTTAGCCAAATCCTTTTACCAAACCTTAGGAAAGGTATTTGTGAAACTAATTCTTACAACCACCTGTATCAGGTGCCATGGCACAGAACAAGTGCAGCTGCCGTGACCTATTAGTTCAGTCCCTGGACTGCTGTAGAGGTTCAATGACCATCTCATTTCCATTTCACTGTGAGCAGAATGGAGTGGTTTTACAACCATTTGACCAGCCTGGGGAATCTATCGACACACCTTCAAGAGATATGGCTAAGGTGGGATTTAACTATACCCAGTAAGGCTGGATTTGGCTTTGGTCTCTTTCATGTTTATGTGAACATGAGTTTGATCTTGAAAGAGTTCACAGGAAAGACACCAGGGCAGTTTTAAATATATCAAGGTAGAGTATAATTAGCTGCAAAGTTGCCCATTTATAAAATATACTTCTGCTTATGATCCCAGGCAGCCAACATGGTTGCAATGCTGCTAACCACAGTTTTGCTACGGAGTTGTAATGTATACGGTATCCTCTGGAGTACCACATCAGGAGGATCTTCACTGAGGAGATAAAAATATTGCACTATGGAATGGATTTTTGGGAACGTGTATTTTAAATTTGTTGTCTCTGCATGATAGTGTGCTGGTGAGGGAGTCATTTACCTTCTGCTTGACTCCAGAGATCTGTGCAGAAACATGTATCTGAACAGCCCAAGTTATAGGATTTAGTTAATACCAAAATGGCTAATGTTTACAAAAATTTTTTCAACTCTGCCCAAAATAAAACCTAGAAACCTGTTGCATGCTTCAGCTCATGGTACTCTAGTTAAACCGTCTCTGTGAAACATATTTTCCAGATCTGAGAACATAAGGGCAGATACAAAATATACTAGAGGCTGATTTTATATAACCTTGGTGTGTCTCCTCACACAGAATATGGTTATTTATTAGCTGTGCTACTGAAGACCTCATTAACATTGGTCTAATTTGAAAAAAGAAATACCCAGAAGTCAGGAAGTTGTTATGCTGACCCTTTCCAAAACTCAGGTAAGTAGGGCTGAAACTTAAATAATACATGAGCTTAGGCACATAAGGTTGCCCAGTTTTGCTTTATATTTGACTTCTTTAGGGACCATGCTGTAGTTTGGACCTTTGACCTGATCAGAATTTTGCCCTGTAATATACTCACAGGTGTACAAAGCCAGCTTTAGTAATGCATTTTCTATCCACCTATTACAGCTAAATTACCTAAAATCCTTTTGATTTTACTGAACTCTGTGAAACATTTTGTTGTTTTGTGGCAACCATCAGCAAATTTGGGCATGGCTTCAACAGAACTTAGTCTTCCAGTGCACTTCCACAGTATTTCGCATAGGCAGCAGCCCAGATTGTCACCTGGTACCAATGGACAAAGTACCTTAAGTGACACCCATTGAGGCTTGGGCCTTACAGGCAGATCTCTTCAGTTCTCATGCAGTTACACTTTACTCAGCAGATGAACAAACAGGAAAAACAATAAATTAATGCCCTTTTCCCAGATTCCAATATACCATTCTCTATGTGTTTAATAATAATAAACCATAAACAAGCACAGCAGTACCTTCAATCTATTCTCTATTGGCCCGACAAAAAGAAGAAAAAATATATAAGTATTATCCCAAATAATACAGGATTTTCATTGTTTTCACAGTTTTCTCGTGGTGCCTGATCTATATTTCTGCTTTTATCAGCTAGGGCTGAAACCAGCAACACTGTGAATGGGAAAGACAAGACTCGTCATGTTTCCGTCTCTGTCACTTATCATTGAAGGCACATTGACCCAAGCAGTGATGATAGGAGACAGGGAAAAGAAGGAAGTACAGTTCACTTAATCCACACACGGTAAAGTAAAATCTAGGCATGACTCTGGAATGAGTTTTGCCAAATCATACTTATCTTTCAAACACTTTTTTTTTAATTTTTCCTACAAAGGAAATACAACAGCACTTCAGCACTTACATCCAGCTAAACTTTTGTAAGTGCTGAAGTATTCACATGCCTTCAGGTTTGTTGCTGGTAAGTGCTGTAGCAATAATACTTAGAACTGATCAAAAATAAAATTAGTTCTGCAGCTGAATCCAGTATTATGTTTAGTTTCTATTTGGCCTCAAACTGCCACTGAGAAATACAAAACTTTCCCGAATATTTGATTTAGACTTTATCTGAATGTTCCCCTTCGGTTAAGTATTTGGTTTTAATTCTGTCATATAGGAGGCTGAATTTAACATGTTGATAACATACTTTACACAGAAAAAATGTGGAAAAATTAATACATCCCCATGAAATGTTTCCTGTAACCCACTCAGACATGTGGATAAATATCTCATTTAATAATTTTGACTGCACCTCACTGTCACGAGAAAATAAAAAACATTAAACCAAAATGAGTCATCCATAAAATAAGATTTTATTTTAAAACAAGAAAGCCTACTACTTGAGTGATTTCTTGCCTTTGACCTACCAATTTCTCTAATGAACAAAACTAATCTTAGCCATCTGTTTTCAGTTATCTGGCACCAGTACATATTTTTTGTTGTTTAATCTTTGATTAAGCTGAAAGGGGAAATGAATAATTTAATTGAATTGCATTTCTATTTGGAAGATTTATTTGAAGGATTAGAAGCTGTCTACCCTCCCGGGTCACAAGTGCAGATGAACCCTGTGCCCTTAGTCTACTCCCCTGTGGATGTTTGCCTGCATCATGAAGGATGCACATAATCTGATAGCACTGATGGAATCGTATCAGAAAAAGGATCAGGGCTGGAAAAGCTTAGAGAGCAAAATGTACTCAGAGCTGCATGGATATTCAAATATAACTTGCTTGTAGTTCGAACTGGCTTTAGCCAACCATGATTAGTTCTCTTTTTCAAGGTTTTTTCCTTGTAACCTTTCTAAAGCTGCTGGAAGAGTACAGAGTTGTTTCAGATAACCAACTACATATAAAAAATTCTGGTCATGCCAAAATCCCTCTACTAAAGGAAATTATTTGAGATTTCTCTAGAGATAACACTGATAATTTAAAATGTAGTCAGATTTACCCACTATTGCTGCAAGGTAATTGAAAATGGTCTCTAGACAATGGATAAACCTTTGGGCATTACAGCTTTTTCTTCCTCATAGCACACGATGGAAGAATTTCATTGGAAACACTCCAGATCACTCAAACAGATGTAATTTCCTCAGCTTCTAGGGCAAGAACAGCAGAAAATTGGTTTAATCTTTCCAGGTAACACAGTTATGCAACTTTAGGTTTTATGAACGTGCATTCCTTCCAACTGAAAGTACAATTTAATTAAACAAAATCAGAATTTAATTTTAAAAAATCAAGGCTACATGAAAATTACTATTTTGTCTCTTTTTCTCATGCAGTAATTCAAATGAACAGATGAAGAATGCCACCTACAGTTAAGGTCAGGAATCTTGGTCTCTTCCCGGGGTATCTTTTTCAGGTTTCTACCCTCTGACCAGAATATGAATGGACAGTTGCTAAGTCACAGCAAGTGCATCATACTGAGCAAGGAAATTTATTGCTGAAGCTGGATGTTACTGCCATAAATAAAATTTAAAAGCTTTAGGAAGTGATTGCCCTATAGGCATGAACATTCAACATATTACTTCTGTCAAGAGCATACGCAACTTCTGTGAGGGTGTATGATATTTTTAAAAGCGCAGTACTCGGTGTGCTGGGGTCCAGGCTAGCCATGTGGAAATTAACAACGAGGACAATGAGAAGCTGAAATTAGAGTTGAAATAGAGTCTTTATAGCCTTTTCCACTGTTATGCTACAATGTAGTGAAAGAGGGTAAAGTGAAAAGTAATTTAAGCTGAATGCTGTATGCTAGAAGAGGAAGATTATTTTCCTTCTAGCCAGAGAATTATTAGAATATGCAAAGAACCTTAATACAAAGCATTCAATACTTTGAGATATTTTGCAATAGTGACAATAGCTGAACGCACAGTTTCAAGTGTTGATCAGGGTGTTGGAATTAGAAGAAGAAATGTTAAAGAATGCTAAGTAAGACCTAAAGTGAAGTATTTTACTCATCTCTTTTGCCTGTTGTGAAAAGCTCTGATAGGACTGGAGCCTTGCTGGCTGTTTCAATTTATTTACTCAAGTGCAGTGGGTGTGATTCAGTTGTTCAGATACTGACTTCTTGCCCTTCTGACATTGTCCAGCTTCTAGTCCTCTGTGACTCTGCTTTGCTTTCCAGGCAGAATGATGTATATGTTGCTTCAACAAGATGGGTCACACAAGAGTATCCAAGACTGCATTATCAGCAAATGAGCATAGTGTCTGAAGTCTCGGTCTGTAGGATACTTTCCAACTTTTGACAGCAAAACACTTCTGAGCAGAGTTTTCACAAACAACAGTCCCTTAAATCCTAATGCTGACCAAGCTATGAATTCTTTGAACATTATTATGGTGACTGAACTTATGTTTCATACACTAGCATCGGGTTGATGTTGTCTTTCTGAAACAGCTGAGGTTAATGAAATAGCGATTTTACTCTTGCCTTGGGTTGCAAATGTTTAACTGTTGGTAGCCCAGAACCCTTTTCCCAATTGCATAGAGCACTGTGCCTTCCCAGCAGCCTCCAGATGAAGCTTGAAATACTGCCCTCCAAGCCTGCCATGACAGACTGCTCTCCACCAAAGAGCATCCCAGCCTGGTACCAACACGCTGCGGTCCAGGGTCATTATCAAACACTCAGACATCAACTCTCTGGCTTTGGCTGTGGCAACTCAATTTACTTCCCTCTCTCTCTACAACAGACGATTAAAGCCTGTTTTGAGACCATTGTGAGGTTTCAGGTTTATAAAGGGATATGCAAAGGAACTAGGAAGTGGAACATAATGGTTTAAAAGACGTCCCCATAGCCCGTACAAATAGTTCAAACTAAATCTATCCTAAACAGTAAAAGCAAGATATAATGCAAAAAGGATGATTTTTTTTTAAGTGGTCATTTTTTGGAGTCATCAATAGTTGCTTTTGTGAGAGGGCTTTCACTGACTGCTGTTGAATAGCACTTTACCAATGGTTTCACTGCTGTGAATCAGGTAGCTGGCACAGAGCTGGCTTCCTGTTTTGCTTTGAAAGGTCGGCTTTTTGTAATTCGGGTGTTGCAAAACCAGCTCTTTTCTTCTGTGAGTCTTTACATGACAACTCAGCGAAGACTGAACAGCTATTGTATGGTAGGCAGCTTTCTTGGGCTTATTAAGAGCATTGTGACAGTTGTGAGTTTCTTCTTTTCTTTAATGCTTCAATTGCTGGAGCTTTGGCATTCAATTTTTTCCCTCTTTCCTTCACTGCTACAGAAAGCTCACATTAGCTTAAATGTCTCTAGGGGAAAGCTGAAAATAACACCAACAGTTTCAAGATCAAGGGCAAACAGCCCAGCATGTATTTTATATTTTGACAGCAAAACACTCCTGAGCAAAACACTGGACAAACCACAGTTCCTCCAACTGTAGCTCCACAAAGAAACTGGGAAAAGCCTTGCTTGCATTTTCTTCCTTCAGGAGTCCAAGTGAAGAGGATGAGGCAAGATGAGAGGCTGCCTAAATACAAAGAGAGGAGGAAATAAGCTTATGTTAGAAACTGTGGACACCTCTTGCTGGTGGGTATCAGCTAGCAGGTATTAGCATTTGTTGCCTGCCAAGCTGGAGTCAAGACACACAGCTCTTTCTGTTCTCCCATTATGTTTTTCTCCCAAAATACCATACACCAGGTACACGCAAGGTTAAATCCCTTGTGTTTGTACTTTCATTTAAGTTGTCAGGAGCTGTGGCAGAGGCTTGAACTCTATTGCTTCACAGCATGCCAAGGTATTCCCCCCAACATGTCTGGCTTCTGTTGCCTTTAGTGCAAGAAAAGAAAAGGTAGCACCAGCAGCATACCCATTACTTCCTCTTCAAAACTGCAGCTGCTGGCTTGTCTGTGACTTTGCCCCCTCATAGGCAAGGTCATTTCCTTCCTCAAAAGGCCAACCACACTGACACCACTTGCATGAGATGGTCTTGGGGAAGGAGCTGTGCACTGTGGCATGCAGCACACTGTGCAGTGGGTGTGTTGGGCTCTTCTTGGAAGCTGGAGGAGCCAAGAACTTCCTACCACACTGTCAACATGGCTGTACCTGTGTTATCTTGATAAGAACTGAGTCATATTTCAATGAGGAATTATAATGCTGAGCCATCAGGATTTCCCCTCTTTCTATTTTTAACAGGTTTTCTATAACTCAAATTTTATGTTTTGTGTTAAGAAAGGCAAAAATTCTGGTGAAAGGTAACAACATCTCTGGGGCTTTTTTGTCTCATTGCAAGCCAGCAGCAAAACACCCACACTCTGGAAGACAGTCTGAGAGGAGGCACGAAAGGTTGTTCTGTGGTTCTCAAGAAGGAGAGAGTGGCAAGGGCTGGTGAAACAGGGGAAAACCAATACTAACTTTTGGCAAAAATTTAGATTGGTATTATAGATGTGTGTTTCTGATTGAAGCTTTTTGGAGACGGTGAAAAAAAAAGAGCATAAAATCATCTACAACAACACAGGAAATTCAGCCTGATGTTTCTTGTACTGATTTTTACCATATGTCTGTTTTAATTTTGTTAGGGTTATGGTCTAACAAATATAACAAGGTACCTTCAAGAGATATTTCTGAAAGTGTAATTATTTTTTGTTTGTTGTTTTTTTTCTTTGTTTTGTTTGGTTTTGCTGTTGTTGTTTTTTGGTTTTGGTGTTTTTTTTGTTTGGTTGGCTTGCTTTGTTTTTTAAATTCCAAAAACCTCTGAGCTGGTGAATAAATGCATTCACTTGGGATGGTCATAACCTTCCTGTAAAAACGAGTGAGCTTACATAGAGAAAAATAAGAGTTAAATGTGCAAGTGATTAGTTTGAGACCATAGGAGCACTCATGTCTTCAGGAAACCATGTGGCCATTTGCATTTACATCCCCTCTAACACATTCATTGTTGAAGCCTAGAATCTGTCAACAGCATAAATCAATCCTGTGCATATATCACTAAGTTCAAGTTTATTATACCATCAAGGTGGAGCTCAGCAATCCCTGCTGTCATGCTGCTTTAAATAAAAAAAAAATAGATTAAGCTTATTTCAATATCATCTGGTTTTGGAGAGAACTGTGCTGTGTGCTCGCTTATACTGCGAAGAACTTGTGTTGGATGGGATTGGAAATAACAGATCTGAGTGGGAAATTTTTTAAGTGAGGCAGAACTGAAGGGGAGTGAAAACTGATACTGAGATTTTACATAATGCATCAAAGCCTTGGCATGGTTATTGCCTTTATGAATGTGTAACTCTATCTCCTAATGCAAATTAGTTTCACCCGCATGACAGAGCAGCAAGTATTTTGCTGCAGAGCTAGGCATTATCTTTTGGGCCTTGATGCACTGAGCCCAAACTGATATGACAGACTCATCCTAACTGTTGGGTTTGCAAGAGAGAATGGGGCAGTCAGTCATCTTGTGGTGAGATTATATGAAAAGAATTACACAATCGAAGTAGAAATAAAACTAAAGAAATTTTATTAAGACAATTTTAGTACAGTTCATACTTCTCTCTATACCTTCTAGAAACTTCTGTGATTCTTCCCCATGTTTTATAAGAGTTTTTCTAAAATGTCAGGTGGATGTGAATGACCTACAAATTGCTGCACTTCTGAACTCAGGAACAGTTTTGATTTTTTCCATTTTCTGTGGATCAAA
>NW_009954543.1:4515182-4519510 GCF_000747805.2 Chaetura pelagica
CACGATGAAATGACAGAACAAAGGAAAAGACAGATCATATTATTCTTTTTTGCCAATTCAACATAACATGGAAGACCTTCTTTTAAATCATTCAGACAAAACTTTTTGGTTAGTTAAGTGTAGTTCTCCATGTTTGTTTGTTTTCTCTTGATGTTAAACTTAAAAATACCTTTAATCAGTTTCATCTCATTTTTCTTGGGCTATTAAGTGTCTCAGATGCTCAGGGTAGGGTCTGATGTTAGATCCTCAGTACAGTTAACTATTTACATTGAAGGTCTATGAGTCCATAGCCCTGTGTCCAGGGCATTCAGTTGGGAGACTTTAATCCCTGACCATCCTCTGATTTGTTTTTAAAAAATACCTACAAACCAAAAAATATTCAGCACCCTTTCCCTCTATCCTGGATGTATACTGTTGTTCCCTGGCTATTCTCAGAACAGGCATAACAAGGAAACAGGCATAATTGTCCTGGTGGGAATCCCGTAAGTGTTTAGATGTGTAACAGGGCTTCAAGAGGACAAGGAATCAGGCCTTGGGTACTTCTGCTGGACACTGCAGCCAGAAACCAGTGCTGGGAGAATGTGGGTATCTGTAGAGTTTGGGAAGCAGGAGAATCAGCACTATAGGACTTTTGGCACCCCAGCTCAGAGCCTCATGTCCAAATCCCTTTAACAGGCAAGGCCCATAGTGACCCGTGTAGCTATTTTGTGGCAATGACACGCTCCTCACTGTCAACAAAACCAGTTGTGCCGTGCTCCGTGTCCAGTGCCAGATAATTTCACAAACTCTGTAATAGAAAAAGCTCGTCATGAGCACTGCTAGAAAGTATAACGACAGGCTGGGGGCTAGCTGAGCAGATGGATGCACAATGAATCAACTTCCTTTTTGTTTTCATTGCACATCTTTAGCCCTGACCTCTGTCAGTAAGTAACAGAAAGTTACTGCTTTCGGCATGTGCGGAGTTGCTGCCGCAGACATCCGCGCTCACCAGAGCTCCCCATCAGGAGCAGCACTAATTAGCACTTTGCCATCCCCAAAGAGGGTGCCAGAGCTGAGCGAGCAGCCAGAGGCGCAGCAGCTGGGCACCCTGGGGCTACACAGGACTTATTTGGGGTGAAATTTTGCTGGGAAGCAAAGCTGGTAAACGAGGGCACATGCTGGGCTGTCTGACTTCCAGCCCCTTTCAGGGCTGCTTGTGTTTGGTGTGGGATGCAGGACAGGCTGTAGCTGCACCTACGCATGCAGGCAGAGGAGCAATGATCTGCTGGTGACTGCCTGCCTGTGTTATTAATTACTTGCTAATGTGGTGTGTTTTCTTAAATTAGTACCAAAAATAAAGACGAGACAATGACTAATTGAAAAAGGATTTTCTTTTTCCCTGATGGGCCGTCGGAGAAAATCTTCTGAATAATTTATCAACTGGCTAATGATGGAATGTAGCTTTTATAATGCTGACAAAATGGTGCTAAATTCATCCCTGAGATATTCTATGGAATTGCACCAGGGAGCAATTTGGCCTACTCAATCTATTTCAGACGTTTTTAACTCTTTCTGTTTCGAAAGGACAGTGAGTAGGTAGCTGCAATAGATGGAGTCTGATGGGCCCTTCTGACTGTTTTTAAAAAGTGCAGTTTTTTTGTTGTTTTGTTCATTTGTAATGTTGGATCTGCAGCTGATACCACAAAAACTAAAGCAGCCACTCATTTAGAAAATATTGTCATTTATTCCAGATAAAATTCAGTCAGAGCTTAAAAAACTCTTTAAAAAAGTTAGACATGTTGTTGAAATATAGGCCTTTCATGTTAACTTTATCTTCTAAAAATAATTATTGTCATTTCTCTTCCAAGCACGAGGAATGGAACTTGTTATCTACCAGAAATTATGCATTAAAAGGCATTATTTTCTTGATTATAAAATTCCCAGCAAAAATACTAAGCCTTTGTGATACTATACAAGAAAATGTAGTAAGAAGCAAAACCTTCTCTTGATTCTTATCCTCTCAAGATCCTGGTTCAAATCTTGTGATATTTTTGTTTGTTTGTTTTTTTTAATGAAGAAAAAAATATTTTAATAAAACAAGCGACTCTAAGAAAAAAAAGAATTGACTCAATTTTCCTTCTGCTTATTGCCAATGTAGAAATAAGAGCCAAGCAGGATTTAGGAAGGTGTGGATTTGATTGCACAAGGAAAATGGCAGTGGCAAAGAGCTTCAGCTTTGCCTAGCTGAAGAACAGTGAGAAGTCTAATGACTGGGGTTTGCAATAGTAGGTATTGACTGCACAGTAATTTTAAATTGAAAAGTAATTTGTTCTTAATAAATACAAGAGTCACAGCACGGGTGAAAAAGAGAGAGGCCAAACTTTGCCTTCTGAGCAATTAGGATGCTTCCATCACTACTGTGTCATGCCACTTGCGTCTTGAAGCATTGCTGTGTATCACATACATATGCTGGAAATCAACTGAGTGCTTTGGAAGGTGATGGGTGTTTCTGCTGCAAACGTTCGCTGCCACAGCGTGTCTGCCTTGTTACTGGTGTTTGCTAAAAGTAAAGGCCGAATTTAATATCATATTAAAATAGTGTGATTTTTGAGTTCTGAGTGAACACAGAAAAACCACTGTCGTGTTACAGAGTTTTGCAAGCACTTTGGAACTGGCATTTATGGGACCAGAAATGCCGCCTAGCACATAAATTCAGTGTGAAACAGACAGCAGGTCTGGCTCACCGAACAGTTGTTTTACGAAAGCTCCAAATCCAGGGAGTTTACAAGGATAGTAAATTCCTAAAACATGCTAGTTACTAAGCTGAAGAATTAGACATTTACAACTTTTGTTTCCCCACGGATACTCTCCACGAACATAAATCTCCGTGTGCGTCACGGTAGCTTTCCTCACAGGAATCTTCCCTCTTGCAGATTTATGTGCAAATATAAAACAACAGCAAAGGCTGCATTGTCATTTCTCTTCCAAGCACGAGGAATGGAACTTGTTATCTACCAGAAATTATGCATTAAAAGGCATTATTTTCTTGATTATAAAATTCCCAGCAAAAATACTAAGCCTTTGTGATACTATACAAGAAAATGTAGTAAGAAGCAAAACCTTCTCTTGATTCTTATCCTCTCAAGATCCTGGTTCAAATCTTGTGATATTTTTGTTTGTTTGTTTGTTTTTTTAATGAAGAAAAAAAAATTTTAATAAAACAAGCGACTCTAAGAAAAAAAAGAATTGACTCAATTTTCCTTCTGCTTATTGCCAATGTAGAAATAAGAGCCAAGCAGGATTTAGGAAGGTGTGGATTTGATTGCACAAGGAAAATGGCAGTGGCAAAGAGAGGTGGCTTTGCCTAGCTGAAGAACAGTGAGAAGTCTCTTCAGCTTTGCCTAGCTGAAGAACAGTGAGAAGTCTAATGACTGGGGTTTGCAATAGTAAGTATTGACTGCACAGTAATTTTAAATTGAAAAGTAATTTGTTCTTAATAAATACAAGAGTCACAGCACGGGTGAAAAAGAGAGAGGCCAAACTTTGCCTTCTGAGCAATTAGGATGCTTCCATCACTACTGTGTCATGCCACTTGCGTCTTGAAGCATTGCTGTGTATCACATACATATGCTGGAAATCAACTGAGTGCTTTGGAAGGTGATGGGTGTTTCTGCTGCAAACGTTCGCTGCCACAACGTGTCTGCCTTGTTACTGGTGTTTGCTAAAAGTAAAGGCCGAATTTAATATCATATTAAAATAGTGTGATTTTTGAGTTCTGAGTGAACACAGAAAAACCACTGTCGTGTTACAGAGTTTTGCAAGCACTTTGGAACTGGCATTTATGGGACCAGAAATGCCGCCTAGCACATAAATTCAGTGTGAAACAGACAGCAGGTCTGGCTCACCGAACAGTTGTTTTACGAAAGCTCCAAATCCAGGGAGTTTACAAGGATAGTAAATTCCTAAAACATGCTAGTTACTAAGCTGAAGAATTAGACATTTACAACTTTTGTTTCCCCACGGATACTCTCCACGAACATAAATCTCCGTGTGCGTCACGGTAGCTTTCCTCACAGGAATCTTCCCTCTTGCAGATTTATGTGCAAATATAAAACAACAGCAAAGGCTGCGTGACTGTAATGCACCCATACCTTGTGTAAGCTGAAAAGGCCACAAGTGCGAGTTTGTCAGAGACACCTCCTTGACTTCTGCTACCCCTGTGCCTTCCACTGCCACCACTTTTGCTTTCACAGTGAATAAACCGGAGGTTTCAGCCCTTCAGCTGAATTTGCCATTTAAGTTTTTATGCCTCCTGAGCTGACAACTTCAGACACCACCCTCCCCCCCCC
>NW_009954543.1:4520153-4532218 GCF_000747805.2 Chaetura pelagica
CAGGCGGGCGCGGCTCCCGCCGGGAGCGGGAACGGGAGCGGGTTGTTTCCCGAAAGAAGGACCCCACCGGTTCTTTTTTTTATTATTATTATTTTTATTTGAGGTGTAAGGAGTCTGTTTTTTTTTAAAAAAAGGGAGTTGATGGTAGCGAGCTAATGAGCAGGGCGCTGACCCACGTCTCTCCGGTTTTTACAGTGGGTCGTGCGACCATTTCCTTTGAAGTTTTGCCGCAGTAGTTAATCACATCACAATTAAAATGTGCTCCTGCAGCCTAATTCGATTTTTGTTTGGCTCCAGCGGGCGCATACAGGTCTCAATCGTTCCGTCCTTTAAAGTGAAGAACACTTGAATCCCAGGTATTGTGTTTTCTGAAAGTTTTTATGTGACAGTCAGCTTGGTTTTCACTTTTTTGTTTGATAACCTGCATAGATTGAACTCGATGGCTCTCACTGGATTGTGTTTTCCTCAGCACTTGACTCACTTTTGCAGCCTCTCCAATTTATCAACATGGTTTTGAAATTGCCTCTGCTAAGCACTGCATGTACAGACCCCAGAGGAAAGACATGCTCTTCTCCTGATACCCTGAAGGAGCTGGAGTTTGTTTATTGTGTGCTGTACTTCACTGTAGCATCGCCTATGAGTAGGCTGCTAGGAGCTTCGTGGGCTTGATTGATAAAGATTCCACTTTTATAAGCCAACATGTAGGAGAAAATCTGTCCCCCTGAGTTGGACTTGTCCTGTTGGAGAGTCCTGCAGGTGTCTGATTGAGAGGCTTGCAGACAGAGAGCTGTTCCTGAGTGACCAGTCTTCAGACTGCACTTCAGATCTACTACTTGTGCCTGAAATAGCTCAAAGCAGATGTTTGATGTGCTCTGCAAGGATTTTTAGGACTGAACAGAACCAGAAAACTGTGTGCTTGGAGTCAGGAGGAGTTCTCCATTCTTTCACAAGTTGCTTAGTGTACATCATTCCTTTAAATTGCCCTTGCTGATATGTTTCCCATTCAACTTATGGCACTTACTGGGCTCAGGCTGAGATGTCTCTCCAAGCATAATTAATCCTCCTTGTTAATATTTCTTGTTCAGGGTCATGTACTGAGCTTGCTCTTGTTGGAAAGTTCATTCACGACTTTAAAGCAGATGCTCCAGATACTCTTTAGTTCCGAGGCATTAACTGGACAGTGGGCCTTTCAAGCACTTGGATGCCAATAGCAGAATGGGTATCCAGAAGCCATCAAGAATAGAAAAGTGTGTGTGGAAAAGTTTAGGTGGTTGACTAGTTGTGAGATTCTGATGGAAATCTGTTCTAAAGAGGCTGAATTGCAATTTCAAAATATCTTTTTGCAGCACTTAATTGTTCAAAATTCCCACTTGATTTACTCTGTGTGATCAGATAAATGAAGCAATACATAACTAGGGAACATTTGATTGACCAGATTAATCACAGAATCACAGAGGCTTCTTGTGTTCAAGCTGTTCCTGCTGGTTTGGGTCATCATATTAAGGGCGAAATATCTGAGAAGCTGCTTTTTTCCGGATCTCACTCAGTCATGTCTAAAGACTTGTAAGGAAAAGGAATGAGCCCCCTCCCTTGTGCAGCATTGGAAGTCAGATCACAACGTGATTCCAGCTAAAATACCTGCCTAGATAACTGCCTGATAACACCTAACTGGCTGTTGGTTTCAGCCAGAGCCGACTTGTTGGTTTCTGACGTGACACTTTTTGTGCCTAATTGCATGTTGGCTCTTGGTTTGGGTCCAAGCTCTCCCACCATTCTTGCTTCCTGTTCCTGGCTCATGTTTCGGCTTGGCTGCAGGGAAATCAACTGTGTATTCTCAGGTAGGAAAAATCAAGCCCCAGGTGGGAAGTAGCTTGACCTTGAACTGGGCCCCACCAAGCAGTAGGAACTCGAGGCAGGTTGGGTTGATGGCATGAGACCACAGCTGGCTAATGAAGATGCTCTTGGATACAGTGGGTGCTACTTCCTTGTATAGCCATCTCCTAGCCAGGCAATTTCCTGGGCTGTTTCATCTCTGCTTACCAGTGTCTTCTCTTTCCACATGAATTTCCAAAGTTTAGATACTCCTTTCTACATTGGAAAAATGCCGTGGGGGCTGGAGTGGAAAGTTGTACTTTTATAGCCTTCTCATGTTTAGATAATCTGCTACTTTTTATGCTGTTTCAGATAATTCTCTTATTCTGACATTTCTATTGAGACATAGAAACTCAAATTTAATAACATCACATCCAAGGGATTTCAGAAGATAAATACCCGAGGCATAATTTTTCTGATATATACAGTCACTAGCCACCTGATATTTGTAACATTTGTGATGTGTTTAACATCACAAAATCATAGAATCATAGAATTGTTAAGATTGGAAGGGACCTTGAAGATCATCTAGCTCCACCCCCCCTGCTATGAGCAGTGACCCGTGACACTAGACCCGGTTGCACAAAACCTCATCCAACTTGGCCTTGAAAACCTCAAGGGATGGGCCATGAACAACCTCCCTGGGCAATCAATACTTTAAATATCCAAATATCCTATACTCTGATGCATACAATCTTATAAAGTGTTCTTATGACAGCTGACTCAGAGTAATGCGTCAGTGTGCATAAAGCTATATACAATGGCTAAAATTGCCTGATTATGTGAAAAGCATGGACAAAGTCTAGAAATCTTGCACGTTTGCTTTCCTGTGGGGCACAGGCAAAAGACATGACAGAGGGCTGCTCTGTAGCTGTCACATAAAAGTGGGTAGGAGGGGTCTTCTGTTTGCAGTTTACACAGCAGCTGCATCCTGATGCTGGGGACCAGATACTGAACAGGACAGGAATCTGTTGCTTGGCCTTCCCCCTTTAGCCATGGCTTGTTGCTGAGGAGATGGACATGGTGATGGAAGCATGCCAGCATTACGAATGAGGTGTGCTGCAGCTAGAAGCACAACACCAGTTAATAAATTGTGGTACCCTTGTTTTACTATAGTAAAACAGTTTTTGGGCAGCAGCAATTCTCCTGGGGTCACAGGGCTCAGGAGGGTGCAGGGCAGTGACAGGAGTCTGGAAATGGAGAAGGAAGCTAAAGTAAAAGAGGCTGAAGGAAAAACTGGAAGTGCAGATCCAGACTTTATCTTGCCTGCCATGCCTACACCTTGTTCTGGTAAGAGGGAGTGTAAGATGAAGGTACATTCATTTGCCACATGTAAACAAAAATCAGATGTCAAATAGAAGGAGTGTTTGAAAGCTCTGTACTGTTAACTGCTTACTTGGTAAACTGATTGCATCCCTGCATAGATCTTTAGTGTAGCTTTTCTCTCCCCTCCCTCTCAGTGCAAACCTAAATGCGATTGTAAAGACTTCAGGTTGAGCACCTGCTCATACTGAATACTGTATATCCCAGTCTATGTTTCAGGCTGCTATGTGGTCAGCATTGAAAGGGTGTTTACATTCTTTGTAACTTGCTTTTTGTTGAATCAAGAATAAATGAGTCAAATAAATATTACACAAACTGTTACTTGAATTTGCAGGACACAGGAAAATTTTGCAATAAGGTCGAGCAATCCCATGCCATATTGCTAGCTAAATGTAGAATCAGTCATTATTTGAACAAAAAAAATATTTTAAATAGAAGACAGTGGTGCCAGGTCACTCCAAACTCAACAGCAACAACAAAAAGGAAAAACTACAAAAACAAACAACAAAAAAAAGCTGGCTGAGGGAGTTGGGGCCTAAGGCAAGCTGCAATTCTTTCCCCTTTCTGGAGATAGAAATACCTTTGTCTCAGAGGAAATAGAGCAGACATTCTTTGTAGCTGATTTCCTCCTGACTTCCTCTGTGCTAGAGATGCATGTTTTCCTAGAGCTTTTTTAGAAGCTAAATCTTGCTGCTTTGTTTTCAGTCTTCAGCAGATTAAGTCTGACTAGTTTTCAGTGATATCAAATTTTGCTTATGTTAACAAAAAAGTCCCCTACCTAAATTTCACTTTGCTTTCCCTAGCAGACCATTTCACCCACTTCAGAATATTCATGCGATCCAGCTTGTGCTTTGCTTTATAATCAAGCTGAGTACTTAGCTTGCTCATGGCAAAGTTCATGTTTGCATTGTTTTCTCCACTGAAATTAGAATTAGGGAGAGAAAAAAGAAGTGTATTTATGCAGCACAATAAGGTTTTGTAATAATTTCCAGATGTCAGATCCCATCCTTCCTTTTCTTATGATTCACTGAAACTCAAAACACTCTGTAAAGTGTTCTGAAAATAAAGAAAAAAGGAATAAAAATAATTTCAGAGAAAAGTTGCGATTACTTACTTTTCATGAAAGTGTGTCAAAGGAGATGAAACAAAAAATATTTTATATGAATTTGTAGTCACTGAGGGAGAAATTTATTCATCACATTCAGTACAGACAATGGCCTAGTAAACAATATGATGATAAAGTCATCATCACAATATCATGAAAATAGGTCAAGTCCACAATCTTTTCTTCAGCCCTTGCCCAGATGAATCATTTAAAATCAAATGTACTAACATGCTCATCCAATGTACTTCTCTCTCTGTAAAGAAAAATACAGAATTTACTGAGCCCACAGGAGAAGGTTTACCAGGGCTGAGTCAGGCAGCTCAGACAGCAGCAGCTCCTGCTGTAAATGCCAGGGAGAAGGGGTCTGTTCCCATGTGTGAGAACTCATCCACTGTGTTCTCTTGCTGTTTGGACAACATATTTTCACTAGGGTAAGTGTTGTCTCACTGAGGAGTTAGTAAATACCCTCCTCCAGACATGGGATATACTGAGATTCCCAGCTACATGCCCTGCCTGTTTGCTCAAGAACTACATGCCAACCTTTGGTTTTAACCATGTCTATTCTCTGGCTCTTTTAAGGAGTATATGATTACCTCTTGCCATATTGAGAGCCAGAATATGTGAGCCTTTTGTGGATGTGAAGGAGGAGATTAGAAAGCTATATTATGCTAGAGGCATTCAGCAGAGCAGGGTGTCTTTTTTGCTCTTTCCTTTGACCTCTTAAGCAATCTGCTTGGTAGGATACCATGGAGTAAAATTCTGGAGGGGAAAGTAGCCCACGAAAGCTGGTCAATATTCAAGGATCACCTCCTCCAAGCCCAGGAGCAGTACATTCTGACAAAGAGGAAGGCAGACAAGAATGTCAGGAGACCTGCATGGAAGAACAATGAACTTCTGGACACCCTTAGATGTAAAAAGAAAGCCTACAGGTGGTGGAAGGTAGGACAGGTACCTGGGAGGAGCACAAAGAAGTTATCCAAACAGCCAGGAATCAGGTTAGGAAAGCTAAAGCCCAGATACAATTAAATTTGGCCAGGGACATCAATGGTAATAAAAGCTTCTACAAGTATTTCTACAAGTACAGTGATAAAAGAAAGATGGGAAAATGTGGGCCCTCTCCAGAAGGAAGCAGGTGATCTGGCCATGTGGGATACAGAGAAGGCTGAAGTACTCAATTATTTTTTTGCCTCAGTCTTCACTGGCAAGGATTCTGGCACCACCCAAGTTGCAGAAGGCAAAAGCAGGGACTGCGAAAATGAAGATCTGCTCACTGTAGGAAAAGAGCAAGTTCAAGACCACCTAAACCTGAAAGTGTACAAGTCCATGGGACCTGACAAGATCCATCTGCAGCTCCTGAGGGAACTGGCAGATGAAGTTGCAAAGCTTCTTTCCATCATATTTGAAAAGTCATGGCAGTCTGGTGAAGTTCCCACTGACTGGAAAACAGGAAACCTAAGTCACATTTTCAAAAAGGGAAGGAAAGAAGACCCAGGGAACTACAGGCCAGTCTGTCTCACCTCTGTGTCTAGTGAGATCATAATGCAGATCCTCCGGAAGGCTCTGCTAAAGCATATGGCTAATGTGGAGGTGGTTGGTGGAAACCAGCATGGCTTCAGTAAGGTCAAATCATGCCTGACAAATACAGTGGCTTTTTCCAGTGGGGCCACAATGTCGGTGGACAAGGGGAAAGCAATTGATGTAATCTACCTGGACTTATGCAAAGTGTTCGACACTGTCCTGCATGACATTCTGGTTCTAAATTGGAGAGATATGGATTTGACAGATGGACCATTCAGGAATTGGTTGGATAGTTGCACTCAAACAGTAGTGATCAACGGTTTGACGTCCAAATGGAGACCAGTAGTGAGTGGAGCTCCTCAAATGCCAGTACTAGACCCAGTGCTGTTTATAATTTTTGTTGGTGACATGGAAACTGGGATTGAGTGCACCCTCAGCAAGTTTGCTAATGACAAGTTGTATGGTGTGGTCAACATGCTGGAGGGAAGGGAGGCCATCCAGAGGGACCTTGATAGGCTTGAGAAGTAGGCTCATGAAGTTCAATAAGGCCAAGTGCAAGATGGTTCAGAGCAATCCCCAGCACAATTACAGGTTGGGCAGATAATGAATTGAGAAAAGCCCTGAAGAGAAGAACTTGGGGGTGTTGGTTGATGAGAAGCTAAACATGAGCCAACAATGCACACTTGGAGCCAAGAAAGCCAACAGTGTCCTGGAGTGAATCAGAAGAAGTGTGGCCAGCAGGTCAAGGGAAGTGATTCTGTGCCTCTGCTCTGCTCTTGTGAAACCCTACCAGGAGTCCTGTGTCCAGGTCTGGAGCCCCCAACTCAGAAAGGACAAGAGCTGTTGGAGCAAGTCCAGAAGAGGGCTAAAAAGATGATCAGAGGGCTGGAGCACCTTTGGTATGAAGACAGGCTGAGAGAGTTGAAGTTGTTCAGTCTGGAGAAGAGGCTCTGAGACCTAATAGCAGCCTTCCAGTACCTGGAGGGGCCCTGCAGGAAAGCTGGGGAGGGGCTTTTTACAAGCCATGTAGCAATAGGATGAGAGGTAATGGTTTTAACTTGAAAGAGGGGAGATTTAGTTTGGACACTTGGTTTTTACTATGTGTGTGGTGAGACACTGGAACAGGTTGCCCAGAGAAGCTGTGCAGGCCCCTTCACTGGACGTGTTCAAGGACCTGTTAGAATGAGCTTTGAGCAACCTGGTGTAGTGAGATGTGTCCCTGCCCATGCAGAGAGTTTGAAACTAGATTGTCTTTAAGGTTCCTTACAACCAAAATCATTCTATGATTCTGTGATTCTATTATCTGAGTCAGAATAAAACCCATTCAAGAAAAAGTATAATTCCTTACTTCCAGATGTTAAGGAAATACTGTCTATCTCTTAACTGTTCTTGTAGCTCTTGACCTCTGACTTTGAAGCGTTGATACCAGGAGTTCATTTGTATTGGCCAGTATAGCAGCAAGAAATCAAGCTGAAAGAGGCTTTGTGACAAAGTTGATTTATTTTTCCAATGAATGTCATCTCCATCAGCTTTGGAGATGATAAAATGACACACAGTCACCATCCTTCTTTTCAGAGTTTGGCAAGGGCTCTCTTCTTGATGCTATGAAGAGGGAAAGTGTATTTATTTCTACATGTGAGATTTATTTATTCCCTTTCACTTCCATATCCCATTCATTTATCAGTCCAGGCAAGGAACATGTCAGTTTAAAACAAACAAAATACTCCATATGTGGGTGGCTCCAGATTCACTGGATATCCTTTCAGAAGCTTTAATTGTGAAATACGCCTGTTTGGATGTGGTGGAAGTTGAGAATTTGTGGATTCCCACTCCCCTCCATTTGGGTGGTAGTGCTGTAGTCTCTAATTGAGCAGCATGATTCAGTATGTTTTGGTTTCTGTCATTTTTTCTTTTTGTGCCTCCCATATCCTCAGTAGTGCTACTCTCTTCTAGTCTAAAAGTACCTCCCATATAGCCTGCAGATGTATTTTACTTCACCATTAGTGGAATATTCAGGGCAATTAAAGGCCTTGATGTTTAACTCTTTCCTAATCTCACTTTTGCACAAGGCACATAATAAAGAGCTTTGTATGGCTAGTATAGTCTGCTTGATCAGTAGTTTTAAAGAAAAAGAAACCCAGTTAGCAAGGCCTGGTTTGTTGACTTCATGGCTGCTTGTGGGCTGGCCGTTTCCAGGGCATGAAGAGCAGAGCACTACATGCCTGGAAGAAAAAAAAAATAAAATAAAATTTAAAAAAGCAAAAGCAAATTCTTAGTCATATTTTGTTATTTTGTTGTGGAAGAGATTATTTGCAGTATAGACATAGTTGTCACCCAAGAAAGACTCTCTGTTTCTGATTTCTTGAAAGATACTGAGTTGATAAATTTGTGGATGGTGTGTGGGCTCTTTTTCTTTTTTCCTGGCACAGATCCTGTTAAATACACAGAAGGTCAAAAATGCTTCTCTTGGTCTTCCCTGGTGGAGGCCAGCTGGAGAGGTTTAGCATAGCAAAGCGCACTTTCCCCTTCTGCGATTTACCTCTGCATGAACTGACATTGGACACTTGAGACCTGATCTTGTTCCCTCTGAATGCAGACCATATCTCTTTCCTTCAACACACTGCCAAATGCTTTCTGAGCAAGCAGAGATGTATTTTTGCACACGTCTGTCTGGGCCGTAGTGGAGTTATTTTCATGTCCATGATACAAGGCACTGCTGTGTTTCAACGCTATTTCAAGTTACGTTGCTTTGGGGTATTTCAAGTAGATGAGCTAGTAGAATAATTGAGTGAAACAATAGGGAAAAGGTGCCCACTAGCCAGGAATTCTGGGGTCTATGTAGGGATATCAGAAAATAAAGGGAGAAACTAAGGTTGAATAGAGGATCACTTTTGTGAGAGACTGGTACAACTGGGAAGATGGTACAGAACACTTTGCAGGGACCTGCTGTCACTGGTTGCTACCCAAGAGCAGTTTAAGGGTGTAGCTGGTATTTACCAGAATTCAATCTATTACAATTGCAGCAAGAAGTGTATCTTTCTGTGTTTGCACTCTCTTCTAGTGACTGTGAATTTGCCTCAGAAGTATGCAAAAGATGTACCAAAATGAGGACAAAAAGGAGCTTAGGCAAAATGTTAAATGCGCTAAAACATTTTTATTCACACAAATACCAGGACTTCTGTTGTATGTTCTCATCTTGTGTGAACATGCATCTTTCTATTCGATCTAGTTGGTGGTTTTTTTTTAGGGCATGGCTCGTCATTGACAGTTATCCAGTTTCTCAGTATCCATCTTTCAAATTAAAAATTGCATCAGGAATTAAAGAAGTATCCTTAGAGTATACGAGCTGCAGTTCATGCTGTTCTTAACAGCTTTCACTAAGAAAGCATCTTTAACAATGCATGTATAGACACATCCCAAAATGTAGCTGTACAGGCACCTCTTCTCCTTGGGGCATGCCGAGAGTGAAGTGTGTTGAAACAGAAGGATCTGAGACATTTTGCTGAAGCAGATTGTTGTTGCTCTTTTTTTTTTTTTTTTTTTTAGCAGAAAAAGTAATCTCTGAACTCCAGATTTAAAACTTCAATGATAGAAGGTAAATATTCTCTATTCAAAAGAATTCCCTGAAGCTTGCCGTGAATAACAATTGCGCAGGAAGAGACTATCAAAGCATGAGAGGGGTAAGTTCTTCTGAGGAAACCAAAGGGCTTTACAGTTTGAGGCTGTTTCAACAATATATATGCAATCAGTCCAAATTGTATGGCAAACTCTTAAATAACATCAGTGTATTTTGGCATCATGGCTGAGTTTAAATGCATTAAGCTTTTCAGTGAGTAGTAATAATATGGCATTAGAGCATTAAGAACATGATGAGCCTTGCCAAACCTTTGCTTTAGCTCTGTGCCTAAAGGCATGTTTAAAAGGTAATTTCAGTGTGGTTTTAACTGGCTGAAGCTCAGAAAGGGTGAGGGAAAACCTGGCAAGGACTGGTGAAGTTTTGAGGTCTTAGATTTTTGGATTACTGTCATAGTGGGATACAGCTGGATTGTTATATGAGCAGAGCTTTGTTGCAGCTTGCATGGCTGTAAAGCATACAGACTTTCATAAGCAAGGGAAAAGCAACAAAATACGATATAGTACCAGTGTAGGTCTTTCATAGCAGCAAAAGACAGCCCTTGTGCTCCAGTACCTGCTAATGCTCCAGGCAGTGGCTCTGCCATATGAGGCCCTCTTCACTGTTAGAAAATACCCTTTTGGTTATTAGTGGCAGACAGGATCCCAATGGTGTCTGGATCTGAGAGTGGGATAAAAGCTTGTTCATCAGATGGTTTTATATATATTCTCCAGCGAATAGAATCAGAAATAGGCAGAAAAGGGGGTTATGGGGTGGAAGGAGGTCTGACTTCCATGGCATTGTTTCTAGTCAGTGTTGAAGGGAGGCAGTTCCCAAGATGTTTTGTAGCTGGTGTCTAACAGGTTGGAAGGCTGAGATGGTGATTCAGGATGGCCAGCACTAGCCTTGGGAATACTCCTTCAGAAAATCTTAAATTTTAAAACCAAATCCCCCACCTGAAAATGTTTTGGATGTCAAATGAAGTTTCACCTTTTTTTTTCTTTTTCTTTTTTTTCTTCTTTTTTTTGTTTGTTTGTTTTTGTTTTCAAGTATTCCTGCTTGAGAGCACAGGAAAACAGGCTTTCCATAAGATTCTGAAGTGCTGTAAGGGTGCTGGCATCTGCTTTTGTGTAAAATTTCAAATGGATGTTACACATTTTAAAATTTAATCTTGTTCAGGCTGAGCTTTGGTTGCTTTGCAGAGGGAACTGTTTCATGAACAATGCAACTGCAGACTGCTTGTCCATCTTTATACTGGTTGATACAGTACTTCTGTTGGTCAAAGTAATCTCAATGGTCCAATAGTCACAAAACTACACTCAGAACAACAGCTTCTCTAAGAAACCTTTTCAGAAGCTTAAGGTCAATCTTTAGGCTATTTTCTGGATAATGAAAATTCTGTGAACTTCTTGGTTAATGATCCCACACAGGATCTCTGGCACCCAGCCTTTGCAGCTGGCTTTGAAGTGAACTGTATTGTTTGTGCTGATTAGCGGCTTAGGTTTTCAGCTGACCCCAATGAATTAGTCTACCAGGGCTATGAACTGTTGGAGAGTGACCTAATGGCCACTTCTACAGAACCAAATCAGTCTTCCAGCCTGCAAACTCAGCAAAATGACTGCCAACACCTTAGGAGTCTATCCATTTTGATCAACATAATTTCATTTAAAAGAAGAAATTCTGTTTCCAGGATTATTTTATCTGTTGTGTTAGCCATATGGGCTGTATTTCCATACTGAGTATTGCATTCTTCCTGGTCATTCAACAGGACATGATCTTCTATTATCTTGAGGAGTTTTTGTATGTGTGTTACCTCACAAACAGCCAGCTTTTACATGGGTTTCTTTAGGCATGTGACTAAACAAAATGCTAAACAGCGTAGGCAAAAAGCTCCTCAGGCCAAAGAGTCAAGATTTTCCCATAATTTCTAAAACTTTTTTCAAGATGTAAAAACCTACAAAAATATAGGCCACTTACAAACTGTGGAGGCTGTGTTGCACATTTAACCCATTTTCAGATACTTTGAACTTTTAATACAATTTTCCATTATCTTAAGCCAAATTTATGTAGAATTCTTGAATAAAATACTTGGTGGATATTTTTACAAAGTCCAAATTAGAGCCAAATACTTTTTTAAAGCAAGCTATTTTACTTGAGAGACCTTAAGCCTTAGCCAATGTCTGTGCAGTCTACAGCACATTCACTTAATATTCTAATCTAGAGAATAAAATGTCTGTGACTTTTGCAGTGTCCTGTTACGGGACAGAATGATATTTTGAATTACTGCTTCTTTAGTGAGAAGTACCTTGAAATCTGTGCATAGAGTCTCACAGTGTGCAAGAATAAAAAATAATGAAAAATACAGATTCAATTACGTTGCTCTATCTGTCTGTATTTCTGTCTATCTAGCTATCTGTCAAGTGGTTAATCAAATGTACAAATGCTTGATTTGAAAAAAGACTACTTAGATATTTCATAGCCTATTTAGTATAGTTGTAAGGGCATTTCGTATGAGAACAAAGCTGTGAGAGGAATAACCTGTCTCACAAAAATGCCAGAATAAGGGCAGTATTGCTGATTTGACAACATAAAGAACTAGGAGGAAAATATGCCAGAGATGATTTACAGATATCA
>NW_009954543.1:4532246-4551729 GCF_000747805.2 Chaetura pelagica
TGCTGAACACCTTGTGGAATTTTCTTCCACAAGGTCTGGATTACATTCTTTTTTTTTAACAGAACATCTGGGTAGAAAACTTTGTTATAACAGACGGGATATTTTTGGAGAAAAATTGCTTCTTTCTGTTGGAAAAGCATCCAATATTTTATAGTACAAGGAGACTTCTGTGGCTATACATCTTTTATGACTGTGGGCTCTTTGGGGCAAGGTCTTTTATCTCTTTCCATGTGTAAGATATACCTTACACAGTAGGGCTCTGTTCATTGTTGGTCATCTCTTGTCTATATTGAGTCTTTTAATGAAATGTGTAGTCTGCTTGTTTGGTGTACAACAGAGCTCAGACAGCCTGTCCCAAAAGAAATGTGTGTAGTGAACTCCCTCCTGGGGCCTTTGACACTTGTTCTTTTTCACATAGAATCATAGAATAATGGAATGGCTAGGGTTGGAAGGGACCTTAAAGATCATCTAGCTGCCTTTCATCTAAAATAAGTTATCTGGAGTGCAAGCACATGGTGACTCTGTGCATAAAGAGATGGGTAACTCTCTGGATTTTAACTTCAGGGAACAGAGATTTTTGCACCCTTCTTTGTCTTGTAAATGAAGCAAAAGCAGTCCTCCTAAAATTCTAATATCACCTAAACCTTACCCTGTAATGACCTGGAAACTATTATACAGGGTAAGGTAATCCATCTGAAATATCGGAGAGGTTTATAATGATGGCAAAACAGAAAAGGATGGGCTTCACAGATAATGCAGCCTATCTGTGAAAAACATGGAACGTTCCAAGTTTTCTATGACACTTTTGTCTTTACAATCAAGTCTTGAAAAAAATGTCCTTTAAACCTGTTTTTCTCTGGTATTGTCTTAGGTGTTCATCAACAATTATTTTCCATTTTTCCCAATTAACCTGAATTGATTCAAGGCAGTTCCTTTCTAGGCTGTCTGAATTTGAACTTGCTCCTGAGGAAGAAGAGCACCTTTTCACAGCTTGTCACTCAAGTTATGGCAAAAACTAAAATTGCAGCCATGAGAAGATTGCTGTTCTTTTTTCCCCCAGTTTTGTTCAAGCTACATGCGTTCTGCTGGAGGACACCTGCAGAATTTACTGAACAGCAAATGGTGCACCAGCTATTTCAAACCTAGAGCTACAATAAGTGAGGCAACAGTTTTTGTAAACAGATGATATTTGGGTAGTACTCTGTGGTGTGCAACAGATACGAAATCAAAACAGATATTAAAGAGATTTCAGCAACACTCAGACTCAACCAGCTGGGATAGTGACTGTAGCAAGCAGCCAAGTCCAAGGCATGGGAGACAGATAAACAATGATCTGGTGGTGATGGGTGAAATTTGGTGAAGTTAGTATGATGCCTATTTACACTAATACACTCTTACAGAGAGTTTAAGACCAGAATAAGTAAGGAAAAAACTTTAAAAACAGAAACGTCTATGAAATGTTGGAACACTCCCTGCAAATGCCCCAGTTTTCTTTCTGGAGCTTCACTGCTTCCATTGTAGGTGGTGGCAATGATTGCAAAATGGCAGAACAACAAGAAAACTTTGACTTCTGTAGGACATTGCTCTGCTCTGCTTTACCCTCCTGCTACTTCAAATATTAGAGAGGCCAATTCCCCTTCTGAACGTGTTGGCAGGATTTTTTAACTCCCATTCCTTCCAATATGAATCTTCTCTGAACACAAAAGAAGTAACTTCTGGAGGAGGGGAGAGAGACACAAATGAAAATGCACATTTGGAAAATTCTTCACAATTTTAATGAAGACATTCTAAACAAAGGACAAAGTAGTGAAAGATAAAAGGGTGGGAACCTGGTATGGACTTGAAGCAAACAGCACTCAGACACATTCCTGTGAGGAATTTCCAGGTGGATGTTGAAGCGCTGCATGATATAGAGAATATCTGCAAGTGATTTGATATCTAGCATGCAGAATTGAGCTTTAATCCACTCAGTGATGTATGCATAAGGACACCTGGCCAACATCTGGAAAAACTTAAAACAGGAGGGGGTGCATTCTTTCAAATAGTTTTTGCCTATTACTGTTTCCCCAGAAATTATTTCCTGAGTGTGTGCTACATTTGTAAGAGAATGAAAATAACAATTTGATTTCCAGAACTCCATTTTGGCAATTCAGAGGGAGGGAAAAGGTGTACAAGAGTAGATTAATAAGAGTCAACTGTGAATCTGCCCTTCAAAGCTTCTCAAGTGTCAAGCAAAGCACAATGGCATGAACTTATAAGAGGGCATGAGTGAATGAAGTCAGCAAGGTGGCGCCCACAAAACCAGGGTGTCCTATTAAGAACAAAACTGTCCTGTTAAGATTAGACAAAGTTGTCTTAACTGAGGGTATCAGTGAGTCCTACTTATAGCAAAACAACAAATTGCTGCAGAGTGTGGAAATTTGTTATGGTCCTATTGAAGTAGCATAAAGCAGCTTTGGAAGGCCATTGTGTGTGTGATTGGTGAGATTTTTTAAAGATACTGAGTTTTCTGATGCAGTTAGGGCAGTATTACCCTGCAGAGAGACAGAGAGGAAATAAATGTCTCCATGTTGTATGCAGGAGAGCTTGTTTCTGGTGACATTGCTGCCTCTGAACTGGGAGATGCTGCGGCAGGGGAAGGTCAGCATTATGAAAATCTAGTTGAAAAGGCACATTTTGTCCAGAAAAAAAAGTCTTGAGTTTTCAGATTTGCAGGGCATGAGACTTGTATGTGCTTCAGTTGACCAAACTGGGCACAGGACATGTGCAGCGTTGTGTCCAAAATTTCAGCCTGAGACACAGAGGTGGCTTTTGTGTTAACCCCAACTTTGTTGGCAGTACATGGGTTTTAAGAGTGAAAAGACTTCTGTAGGGCAAGACTTTTTTAAATACATGTGTTTGGTTTCTGAAGCAATTGTTTTGTGCTTGCGTGGCAAGGACATCTCTACCCCAGAGCTTTCCACTGGAAGGCAGAAACCACTCTGATGCAAGTAGTAAGTACTTCACTGGGAAACGACTTGCCTTGCCCTCAATTTTTAGGGATCCTGTGCTTTTTAAATGAGACAATCTGTCTTTAATAATGTTATGACACACAGAAGTACTGGGAACAAAATGATCTTTATATTCTGGCTGTAGTAATGTGACATGGGCCTGAGGTTACAGCCAGTTACACTTTATCCAGTGGCTCTTATGGTTATTGTTATAAAGCTTTATCCTTGTTATCATCGGGATGGTCTTGAATTCATTTTTTCCTATTCTCACAGTATTGCAGCCAACATGGCCTGTACCATTCTGTCAGACATACTGGAATTGTGTTGTGTGGTTTAAAGCAGATTCTGGGAGAAACTTCAGCCCACACAGAAAATCTTTTGACTGCTTAGCCTCATTCCGGTCTAAACCAGCACCAGTGCTTAAAAAATAACAGTGCATAGGCAGCTGCATGTGTGCAAACTGAGCACAATGTACACGTGTTTACAAAGTATTAAAAAAACCCAAAACAATCTCATCTATTTTATTAGACTATATTGACAAGCCACCAGGCATTTTCCTCTCTCCTGGGAGTCTGGAGATAGTCTTCAAAAGATCCTTAGCTTTACAAGGCATGAAAATAAATTTGGAGCTATAACAGGCAGATTCCTGGCAGGGTTTTTCTTTCACTCTGCCCTGCGCAACTATCAGTGCAAACCAGAGTCAATGACAATGGCTGTGAAAAAGAAAGAGTTTATTAAAATAGCACCATAATGTTTTGTGCAGGGTGTGTGGCCATAGTAATGTTAAAAGAATAGCACAAGTATTATTACACTAAGCTGTCTATAGAAAGAATTTCCTCAAGTCAAATGATTGATTTTTAGGAGTCAACATTTATAATAAGGTTGGCCTTTATATGCGAGTGTAATTGTTGCACTAGATCTGATCAACCACTTCTGAGGATTTCTGAAATGTTTACAGTCAAATTCCCATCTCTGTGTATGAACTAGCTTCAAGTAGGAGAGCAAGGCAAGATGTCTCCTTTTGCAGTTAGAGTAACAGCAGAGCAGCTTCCTGGGCAATAAGGTGTTATCTGACCTACTGATATCTGAACCTCCCTACATCAGCATCTGGCATTTACATCCTTACAGACACATCCCTGCCACCCCACCCAAGGGTTTGTGGAATAAAGGGATGCAAACAAATGCCCAAGTTGTATCCTTCCTTTCCAAAAACAGAGAGAAAAGAGTTGAGAAAGGAAAGGTTCCATCTTGCCCCAGGAGAATTGCAACAGCACATTTATCTTCAGGGCCTTCTTTAGATGGTAGATTAAGCAAGTAGCTTCCTCTTCCACAATAAGTCCAGTCCTGTAAACAACTAATTTAAAATCAGTTGGATAACTCTGACTTTAGAACGCAGAAGACTTCAGGGAAAACAGAGGAACTAGGTAAAAAAATTGACGATAATAGTACCGTTCAGAGAAGATGCAGAACTGAAATATGGCCAAATATATCCTACATTCATCAATAGTGAAAAACAGAGTTTATTTTCTATCACAATGACATCCTGCACCAAGAAACACTATCTCCTGGAGTGATGATTAGTTACAGTGGGGTAAAAGCTGCGCATACATTTCAAGAGTTCTCTCAGTGGTTTGCATTTAATTATTTGCTAGGGTGGGTAATAAAATACCATGCTATTTCTCATCCTGTCTGAACACTTCTTGTCCTGTCTGAACACGTGTTTTCGTTCTTAGAAACATCTAAATTTTATTCAATATGAATTCTTTGTTAACGACCGTAAGACCTTCTGGCACTAGAAATTTATTTTAAAGAATGATTAATAAGGTTGAATGTTCCAGTTCTTCCACATAGCAAAAGGCAATATTAAAATTTACTTAAGGTGTACAGGATAAGACGGTGGGTAATTTCTGCAGAGTCTGGATTATTCTGGGCTGGCTGCTGCTAGACCAGCAAGGCAGCAGGGTAATGTTGATTAGACACTTTCCATCTGTCCACTTGAGGACAGACACAATGCTTTCCAAGAACCAATGACATTTGGATATCTGACAAGTGTAAATGTTTTGAAGATATGTGGCATACTTCCTTTTCATACAGGCAGCAGCGCTCTTGTACTGATCTCAGGCTTTATGCCCCCTTGGACTTTTGCAGCAGCCCAAAAACACATCAGTAGCAGAAACACAGCAAGAAGTAGCATGCCAGGCTGAAAGCAAGGATGGGCAGCTCCCCTGGGCACTTGGAGGCAGGGAGGAAACAAAGAGATAACAGGAAGCCAGGGATCTGGGCATGCTGACTTGAGCTGTTGTGCTGCCCAGAGTGGGCTTCCCTTCACCAGGACTGTCCCCTTCCTTCTTTCAGCAATGTCAGCCTACAAGAGGACATTACACAAAACCCATCATTGAATCAGGTTGCATTTCTTATTGCCACATATAGCAATAAAGCTGTAGCTGAGGAGCATCTGGGGAAAAAAAAAAAAGGAGATCCTACTCTTGAGGGATCATACTAAAATACCAAACGTCTTAATTCATGAGACTGCCAGGGAGATCCTTGCGGGACCACTGACGTTTGTTTGGCCAGGTGCTTGGCCATGGGAGAAAAAACAGATTCAGAATTTGTTGCTTTTTTAATTAAACCAAGAATTTCTGAAACAAAACCAAAGCTATTTGAAACACAGCTTTCAAAAGTGAAAGTATGTTTTTCTACAATTTCATCTGTTCCCTCATTTGAAGGGAATGTTTAGTTTAATTGAAGTTGGTACCTGTGTGGCTAGGTGCCAGCTGCCAAGAAGCTGTAAAAATTGACAGCAATTGGAGAGAAAATTGGAGAAGAAAAAAGAACTATACTTCTTCAGCGTTTTTAATGAGATGCAGCAAATTTAGAATAGCAAATACACGTAGAAATTAATGTCCAACCTAAATCTCCCATCTTCCAATTTAAAACCATTACCTCTTGTCCTCTCGCTACATGCCCTTGTAAGAAGTCCCTCCCTAGCTTTCCTGTAGGCCCTCTTAAGGTACTGAAAAGGCACTTAAAGGTCTCCCCAGAGCCTTCTCCAGGACGAACAACCCTGACTCTCTCAGCCTGCCATCACAGGAGAGATGCTTCAGTCCTCTAATCCTCTGTGGTCCTCCTCTGGACTTGCTCCGACAGTTTTATATCCTTCTGTGTTGGGGGCTCCAGGACTGGACACAGCACTCCTGGTGGGGTCTCACAAGAGCAGAGTAGAGGGGTAGTGTCACCCCCCTCAACCTGCTGACCACACTTCTTTTGATGCATCCTAGGACACAGTTGGCTTTCTCAGATGCAAGCGCATATTGCTGGGTCATGTGGAGCTTCTTATCAACCAACACCCCCAAGTTCTTCTCCTCAGGGCTTTTCTCAATTCATTCTCTGCCCAACCTGTCTTTGTGCTTGAGATTGCCTTGACACATGTGCAGGACCTTGAACTTGACCTTACTGAACTTCATGCAGTTTGCAAATGCTATCTTGTAAAAAAGATCCACAAGGCACCTTTCCCAGAGTTACACAGACCAACAGCAGTCTCTCTAGCTGCTAAAATCCTATTATTTGCTTCACAGTTGGCTCTTCTGGAGAAAAAAAGAAAAGTGCGTTTACATCCTTCCTCAACTGGTAGTGTTTTTGCAGATTTTAAACATGAAGAGCTTCCCTGGGAGAGTTTGTTGGTCTCACAGAGGCTGCAAAGGTGACAAAGGAGCTGCATTCTTCGCCTCAAGGATGTTGTTTCTCATCTCTGCTGTGGTGCAGGCAGCCCCTTCAAGCAGCCCTGCTCCCAGCTGCATCCCTGCTTTTTGGCTGGGAGAAGGGCTGCACTACATCTGTGGCTCCTCATACATTCTTGTGTAAAAGCACTACAAAATGCAGAGGCAAAAAAAGATGCAGTGTCTTCAGAGCCACCTTTTGAATTGTCAAGGTCAGCAGCTCACTATCACTGGGTCAGAAAATGGTCTATCTGTATGCATGGAACTTTCTTTATTCATCCTGGTTTGCACTTCAGGGCCTTGTTTCCAGTCCCAAAGGAAGTACGAAGATGCATCCATTTATAGCTACTTAAGTAGAATTGAGACAGCTGGGAACTTAACAAAAGGAGAACGGGAGGGAATGAAAACCCAGGAAAATATTATTACAAACTTCTACCAAGTTTGTTCAATTGCAGTCTCAAAAACCTCACCAAACCACATTTACAAATGGGAGCGATGAAGTTATTCTATTGACTTTTCATACCATATCAAAATAATGTTTTCTGTGTTCTCGTAGGGGTTTGTTTTTTAAAGGAAATATTAATGAAATGTATTACAAACATAAACCCCACTTCTGCTTGTACTTTTACTGTTAGCGTGGAGCTGTTCCAATACTGTTAGAGTCAATGGGAGGAGTATTGCAGTGACAGGACTGGTCTGGACCCACAGGAAAATACAGCAAGTACTGGCAAACTGTACTTATTTGTAACTTTTCCATTATGTGAGCAGCTGTGTAGTAGCTCTATTGCAGAATCAGGTCTATAAACCAGACGTTATAACTACAGCATCCTATTAGGCCATTGTTGGGAGAAGTTTTTTTCAAAGTTTCTGGATTTGATAATTTATAATGCTTACAATGATTGTCCTTTATTTTCCAAAAAGAAATGCCCCAAACTGTAAATTACATGGTTTTAGAGTTATTATCATGTTTCCCGTAGTTCTTCGTATGGTTGCTTACCATAGCCATGACACAAAGGAGCATTTATAGATGTGCTTTAGTGCTTGTCTTTTCAGAATACTATTTAAGCTTACATGTCAATGTTGTGGTATTGTTTTTTTTCTTCTAATTAGAGATCAGATATGAATTAGGGCATATGGGTGGAGTCCAATGCTATTATATTCAAAAGTAAGACTGACTTCAGGGGATGTTAAATCAGTCACTTTGGCCAAACATTGACATTTCAATGCTTTCTTGTGAAGTGTTGAAATGCAGGAATCAGTCTCAGTTCAGATCCAGCTTTCTTGACTGTTTTTCATTCTTGGCTAAGCCTTCAAACATCTTCTGTTGATAATACAAGGTTACCATCCCCAACATTAAAAGAGTTGGTTAATTTCTGAGGAGTTATAGTATGAATGTCTAGAAAGTCAAGCTCAGAAGTGAATATTCTTCTCGTGTTGACAGCTGGCTTCAAAAAATGCAACCTTATATGAAGAAGCACTTCTCCATAAAAGCAAGCACATACCCTATGAACTGTGGTTGGCAATATTTAATAAGGGCTGCAGTTTAGGCATGGATCATAGGTTTTGTGTGAGTGATTTTCCTTTAGTCCTAAACTAAACAATGCTCTTTCTTATGAACTCCCAACAAGAAATCCCTGAAGGGTTAAAGCTTTTGACTGATTGCTATATTTTTTTTTATTTTCCCTGCAGAATGAGCTTCTAACTCCCAGATAAATTAAGGAAATAAAAACCACCTTTTTTATAACAAATATTTTGTATCACAAGAAGTATTCACACAACAAAAGTATCAGCTAAGAGAGCTGGGAAATTTGACCCAAATATCTGCTGAGAGGTGAGCAATAGTAATCAACTGGCACATTATCTGAAAAGTAAATTATGTGTCCAACCAGACAAACTATGCTAAAATGAGTGGCAGGAGAAGATGTCAAGATTTTTTTCTTTATGACCTCCATTGGTATGTGTTGATTTTTTTTGGCACTGCCTCAGGCCCCAAGTGTATACAGTTGAACAAGGAGAAAAGGCAGCAGATTTTATTGATTCATAATATAGCTTGCTGTTGTGTTCTGAAGGAAAACAAAGGACTTATGTTAGCTGTAAGGTACTGCAATATCTATTTTAACTAGTATAAATTAAAAGGTCGTCTCCCCTTAGAAGTATAAAATATAAAGTTGTTTCAGAGAGTGTCTGAAGTAAAAAAAGTATGAAAGCATTGTCCAAAGTAGACAAATCCATCAAACAAACTCCGTTATTTAAAGAACACAAACTTATGTCTGAATTATTTGCTCCTGCTCAGTTTTACCAAAGGCTGCTAACAATTCCCAGTCTGAGATGAAGGGTAATTTTGTACTGAAGACATCACCATGACATGTGATGTATTGCAGAATGGACTCAGTTTTTCTCCTCCATGCTGTTTCCAGCCAAACTTCCTAAAAGTGGGAAAAAAATTCTTCTCTAAGAATTGGGTTCCCTTTTTACTTAATACAGTATGAGATTTGTGTAAATCCAGATAACTTTCAGAGATCCCTGCCTCTTTTTCCCTCTCTGAGCTGTCCTGAAATCTCTCTGTTAATGTTAATTAACAAAATTTCTCTGTTAAATCTCTCTGTTAATGACGAGAAGGCTAACGGAGGCAATCAGTGCATTGCCATGGGGCAGGCACAGGGCAATGGACTGCATGAGACAAGACAGAAGGCTGTGATGGTGTAAGTTCATGATGAGCCTGGGGTACCAACATCTTCAACTGTTTGTAGTCATCCCAAAACGTATGTTACCTCTTCTAAGTACCAAGAAGATAATTTTAGGCTGGAATTGATATGTGACCAAAGTAAAAGGGCTCCAAACCTAATCAATTGAATATAAATCCTGAAATTATACATACAGCATGAACCACTGCAGAATTTGCCAAACTAGCCATCTAAAATGTAGCTAAAAAGGGTTATTAATATCAAGGGTGAAATTTTGACTCACTGACAGGAGTGGGAATTCTGCCATTGATCTGAACAAGGCTAGAATTTCTCTCTCCTGAGACGCACTCCCCTGCATCTTTTCCTTTTATTAGCCATTCTGCTTGCTGTTTGCATGCATTTTTATTTTACATGGAAAGATTATATTATGCCAGAATATACTGTTTCACAATTGGCAAGACACCTCCTGTCCTGCAACGGCAGTTGTAGTTGCCCTTAGGGAAGCAGTGAGTGGCTAGTGGCCAGCAAACTGCATTATGGAGGAGGGGTTACAAAGGAAGCAGAGCAGTGATGGAGCAGAGGAGGAAAGAGGCCCCTGCTTTGCATTCTTCTGTGAGAGAGTCAGGGAGAAGCTGCAACCATCTGTGCTCTTAGATGCGATGGTAAAACTGGCTGCCACAGTGGTCATTCAGGCTCTTTTTTTTCCCCATTTGTTATCCAGCATGAGCTGCAGTGGTTTGATTCTTCCTTCAACCTACCCATTGAATGTGTTGACTGGGGCAGGAGAGAGCCTGCTCCTAAAGCCGAGGGGTAGGTGATCTGTGCTCCTACTTCTTTTTCAAGGGTTGTTTCACAAATGATGGATGATATTTCACTGGTGACTGGGGAAACACAGCTAGTAGCTGCACACAAAACGCTACTTCTCTGGACTGAGTTCAGCTTTCCTGCTCATTGGAGAAAGGCCCCATCTCTCTTCGTTCAGCAGATCTTCCAGTCCACCCATGCCTATTCTTATTTCTTTATAAGTGAAATGTCACCTCTAGTAGAAGAAAAAGAACTGTGAAAAATATACTTGGTATGTTTGCTACTCATGTTTCTCCACTGGCTTTTGTTAACAGTTTCAAGGAATCTTTCTCTTGGGTACAGAAGACTTTCTGGAGGCAGGCCAGCCCTCCCAAGGCACTGGCTAGAATGCTTTGTGCACCCCTTTTCTCACAGATGTGGTCCCAACAAAGCTGCAGTCCTTAGTAGCATTGCATTGTATTGTGTTATATTTGCAGTTCTTCTGGAATGCTTTTTTTTCCCATATACTTTATCCAGAGTTTGGTCATATATTATCTGCCTGACAACTCAACACCTATAAAAATTTATGAATTTGTATTAAAACCAATACTTGATTATGTCAGTGTTTATGAGGCTTCCCATGAGCCCTATATTCTTCAGTTGAATCTAGCTATGGCCCCTCATAATAATAATAAAACAGGCCATATTTCACCATTTCTCTGTTAACATGACTCACTGCTAGCAATTACAGTAGCTACCAGCTCACACTTTTGTTGATTTTAAGGATTTGCTGCCTTGTAAGGGTCTTTGCTGATCTAAACACACAGATGTGTATTTAGTGGGCCTCCTTAACTGGACTAGAAATAGCAATGGGTGCATTTTTCAATTTTCGGAGAACAACATCCATCTACAGTTATTCATGCAGAAGAAGTGTGTAGTGACTCATAATGAATGTGTAATTGTGGGTTTGTGTACTAATAATAAGAAAAAATTGACACCACTAGGTCCATTGTGTTTGCAAATGCTCTGGATATGGAGACTGACAGAAAAACTATAGAAGAAAAAGCAAATAAACTGGTTCTTCCTTCTCTTATTTTCACTCCTTACTTGTCTGGATCAGCCTTAAGTACTTAATTCTGGGGCTTGATAGAGAACTTGTGTAGAGTGCCAGCTGCAGCCCATACACTTTAAGCAATATGTGAGTTGTTTCTGGCTTCTGCAAGGGAGGGTGTTCCACCTAAAGTTAATAATTTACAGTCTGGCTTTGGTATTGTGCAATTCTTATATCTTCATTTTGCAGTTTGTAAAGTCAAACGAATGTATACAGTAAGACCATAAGGGACAAGGAAGAAACTAGCATTTTAAAGTAGAAGTGAGAGAGTCTGGGGCATTTCTAAGCTTTTACTACTAGCAGTGGTAGCATGCAACTACTGTTAGGGTAACCATAAGCTGTACAACATGCTTGTAATATAAAGATTCTTAGAGTTGTTTTGAAAAAGGAGTCAAGGAAATACTGTTTTATATAGGTAAATATATACAAACAATATAAAACACACATCCACTTTATCCTAATTTCAAGATATCCTCATTACTACAGAGGAAGAACACGGAGTAGCATAGATAGTATACATGAAGCACAGGAGCAAGTTTCTTTTAATTTCCATTTCCTTACTTCCCATAACACATAGCTGTAATATTTCTGCAATATGAGAACTCCACAGGGATATTTTTTGCTGGTTTGAAGGATGAGCTTGAACAGAAGTTGGCTGCAGAAGTTATAGCTGTACATAAATTTACAACTCTTAGCAATGAATACGTAACATATGCACAACTTCTAGCCAACTGTTATACAGCATTGTAACTTTTTTTTTTTTTAATGGAGAAGTAGAACTATGATGATTCATGAACTTTTTCATTCCTTCTGTATCAGATTTCTCCAGGAAAAGAACTTAGACTTTCAACTTATGCCTAAATTTAAATTATATTTAGATTTTAAATTTAGCAGACGTAGATAACACACTATTAGTCCCTAAATATTTTTATGTGTGTCTCAAAATACCCCATATGACTTAATTGTCTCAAGACAGTGGTGTAAAAACCCTTCAGGATGACAGGTCATACTTTTCAAAGTCAGATTAAGTTCCCCTCTAAGGAAAGCATTTATTGCACCTGCAAACCTTGGAAGTACCGGCAACAGTAGCATGCTGCAGTTTGCAAAGCCCTTCAGGACATATCCGTAGCTAATAAAAAAAAAAGCATGGATTTAGAAAATGGAGCAAAAGGGGAGATAAATTGGTAGACTATTCTATCATTTCTAGAAACTCTAGTGTTCTAGAGCAACCTTATAAACTGCTTCTGATATTTGTACTGCCAAAAATGTGGTCAATGAGTGATGTTTTTGAAAATGATGAAGGTGAATAACTTAAAAGTTGGGATCTAGATTCACAAGAGCAGTTAAGAATCATGTAGGCCATGAGAAGCTGGTGGTTGCTCCTTTACATGTATTCCAGCAGAATAATTAGACAACGTCCATCTTTTATTCAAAGCAGAGTTCAGAATCTGTTGTCTTCCATTTTGTGAGAATATTTCCTATCTACTCAGATGCTCAGGATGTTGTAGTCAAATTTATACTTTTCAGAAAAGGAGCTGAATGCACGTTTTTCTTGCCTACGTAATGCTTTGACTACTGGGTAGAGAATATAAAAATGCCAGGATTATTTCTTTATCTTCCTTATCCTTGGGAATGTGATCGATTGTGAATTCTCACTTGCAGTTCCTGTGGTGCTAATACTGGGACAGGTGGTGGCATTCACTCCTACAGATGTATATGTCAGACCTGGAAAACAGCACACTCCAGCTTGTGCTCTCACTCTCTCTGTTATTCTTCTTCCCACAAAATTTAGATAGTTTCTGCATGTCTGTGTGAAAGTCTTAAGGCATATTTGGATGACTGTGCAAAGCTGTTGTGCAGTGTAGCTGTATAATTATAAAATACACAATTTGTTTCACTAACATAAATAATGGTCCATCATAGAAAGAAATTATCAGTGAGTATCATTACATTTTATAAAACATGAGGAACTAATTTCAAGGTCAAGATAGAAATGGCCTTCCTTTTAATTATTTTGCCATTATAGACTTCCTTAACTTTTATTGCACTATAATTTTTAACTAGAGGCAGCTATAATTTAAATACTATCCTGTTTCCCTAGATAAAATCTGGAATAATCAGTATTAGACGCTATGCTTTGTAGTTTAGCTAGTAACAGCTTGTAACATCTCCACCTTGTGGTGATTTCTCTGAGTAACGAGTTTAGACTACTGCATGGTGCTTATTCTGTCTGTGGGATTCCAGGTTCTCTGAACACAAATATCATACATTGAGGTATTTTAGCTAAGAGGTTTTTCATGCTTTTATCAGATATTGTTAAAATTTTATATTGGAGACAACATCAATAATTGAAGTCAGGGACAAGTGACTACAGAAGCAGTAAACATATAGGATGACTGAAACTGTCTAATTTAAAAATAAGTGGTTTTTACCTTAAAAATGCCATTAGATAATTCAATGACCCAAGACATGGGTCTAGAAAATTGATTAACTTTTCCTCATAAAAATATTTGTACGTATTTTCATATTTAGTGAAAAGGATACACATGGCACGTAATAATATTAACTGTTGTGTGGGAAAGTGTCATTGTCCCTGTTTCACAAGGGGAAAGCTAACTGAAGAGAGAAAGTGCTCTTTCACAAGGTCACAAAGAGAGACATTGATGGGAAAGAAGAGTAACTCACACTTTCTGTTTTACAGTCCCTAGCATTCTACTGTTTGATCTGCCACCTGAATAATATCAGGAAATCGTATACTCAGAACACAGATTTTAGCTCAGCAATAGCTGCAGAAATTGAGCTGGTTTGTTGAGGTTTTTTTTTAATTTTCAATTTGCAAATGTAAGAAAAATGTCCTGTGATATTTCTGGTATTTCCTTGATCATAATCAGCCACCAATATTACAACACAAGCTCTTCCATGGCATTTTGGCACTTCCTGCACCCACCAGAATTTTAAAATGCCAGGACAGGCAAATAAATAAATGTAATTATGTTATCTGGTTTCTTAAAATATCAGAAATTCTTTGGCTTGATATTTTAGATGAAGGTTTCTCCATCTCCTATTTCCAAATTCCAGTTGTCATTGTAAGCATGATTGTATTTTATCACTGTTTCTTATTTACAGCTATTTCACCTTTCTCCATAGAAATCTTTCCTGGTTTTATTGTAGTCATTGTTACTTCCTCTGTAGGCTATCAGTTGTAAAAAGCTACTCAGCAGCTTTTTATAATGCATCATATAGAGGGAATGTGATAAAGTAATTTGGCACCATGGGATGAATATAAGCAGCATCATTCCTTCTTTCTCCATTTGTAGAGATACTTTACAGACAGAAAAGTTGTATCAGCTCTGGCTGCTGACCTTCTCCTTTCTATTGTTTTGTCATCCTCACCCCACTGAAAAGCAGTATATTCCTTTAAAGAAAAAATGAAGATCTTGTAACTGCTGTCATAGGATCTAAAGCCCAGGGTGCCCCGTCACACTTGGCTGGTATTGCTTTCCATCTCTGTGACTCATCCTGGGGCAGACAGTGGTACCTAAAGTGCCCTTTCTTTTTCCCGTTCCTACTGGCTGTGTCCAGTCCCTGAACTGTGAGGAACCATGACTGAAAATGAGTATGTGTCTATAAGTAGAAAGAATGAGACAAGAAGGAGACTTTGGGTTTGTTTTTTTGTTTATTTGTATTTTCCTGACAGAGCTATTTTTTCTGTCCTCAGCATCCTGTTGAATATTTACCCAAAGAAGGTCTAACCTAGGAGGGCTCAAAGGCTCTAATACAGCTTTTCTAGGTCCAGGCACCACAGACAACAGAACTGCCTCTTGTCAAAAAACTAGAAAATGATATTTTTTTCCCCTATCCAAATAGCCTTCTGTAGGCACAAAGACTTATGTGGTATGATTCTTTGTGGCAGCCTTGTAAAAGCATTGTTCTGGGTACAACTGTGGTTGTATACTCTGGGAGCTTATAATAATAATTTAAAAAAATATAATTTATTCTCCTGTCAGAAGTGCCTTGTCCCAGTGACCATACCTAGAAAATGCTTTGTAATGATAGCCCAAAGTAGTCCAGAGTGTTAGAAGAAATGGCATTCCATGGGGAGTGAGACTGAAATAAGATGAAGTCTTGGAGTACTTTTGTTAAATTTGGAGATCAGCTGAGATATAAATCTGACAGAGGAAGAAAGGAAGGAGTTTTGACAACAATAGCAAGGGGTATATCATGTACATACGTAATCTGTGCTTCCTAAGCAGGAGGTGCAGTTCTGATATGGGGAAAAAAGCTGGAAGGAGGAGCTCTAAAGGTGGTGGATTATGAGGAAAAATGGTGCATGTGGCCAGAAATGGAACAGATTAATCTAGCTAAGTATAGATGTCTGCACTGTAGGTGTCAGTATCTGAGCTAATCAACCCAGCCTACTCAATGGGGCATTCACAAAAGGTTACTCAGAGACACTTACGTGTTTCTCTCTCATAACTTCATGCAACTGCTTTCTAATTGTCAGCATGTAAACTAGCCATGGACTTTATTGTCATTATAGAAGAGCAGGCACTTTGAGGGCACAAATAATGCCGCCGTGAAGGAGTCATGTAAAGTAAATAATAGAAAACTTATGCTAAAGTTTGTCTTTTCTCTATGGACTGCAAAAATTATGCAAACTGATAAACTGGAAACAACATCTGATGAGTGCTCTGTGATTTAGTCTAGAGAATCCATGTCCTGCACAACTGATCTTCAGAGGATTCAAATTATTTTCTCTTCTCACCACTGAAAAAGACCTAGGGCATGCTGAAGGACTTCAGCTCCAGAGCTACAGTACTACCTGTTCTGGCCTCCCTTGTCCCCAAGTGCTGGCTGCATAGGATGGTGTTACCCCACCTCTGGAGTTCAGAGCTCTCCAGACCATTTGGTGATCTGCTTAAGATGAAGTGCTCATGATAGAAGACCGAGCTCAATGACACAGTTTGATTTCTGAAACAGAATATCCCAAATAGAAAACATGGTTCTGGTGTGTTTTCCTTCATGCACAGTCCAGTTTTGATCACCATATGGTGACTAAGCTTCGCTGGCATGACTTCAGAACACTACAGTATTAATAACCCTGGAGCTCTGAAGAGCAGATCTGTTGAGGGATGGGTGGGCAAACTTTAAAAAGCTAAAAAAGTTTGTTCAAATAACACGTTCAGATGCTCATTGGAAAGTAATTGGTTTGGAAATCAAGCTTCAGTTTCTCCTGGTCTCAGATGTTTGCAATGCTGGAGGAAAACCACACCTTTCAAACCTGTGCTCTGCTGAGGTTGAGTGAGGCTCCAAATGGCTCTTGAAATGTTAAGCTTTTCAGCATTTTTTCCAAGAGGGGAAAATTCGCCCTGTTCTGTTAGAAAAAGTCCCCCTGCAACTAATTAAAAGCAGCATGTAGCACACGTTACAGCAGTGCCATGTCGCCGAGCCCCCTAGGTGGTCCTGAAGACCACAGGCATTTGCCTCCTGTAGGCTCCAGCAGGCAAGGGCTAGCGGTGCTAATCCTGGGGATAGGAGAGCCCCAGCAGCCCTGACTCAGGCAGCTCTGCCGCTGCAGCCAGCTGGAGCTGTGCCTCAGCCTCAGCCAGGCCTGCGGGGTTTGGCCCTGAATGCTTCCAAACAGGACGGGTGCTTCAGCCCAGGAAATGCTCTGCACAACAGGCTGTCGCCCCTGGATCTGCTTGATGTTAAGGGTGTGCAGATACCGTGTTGAGCAACTGCCACAAGGCAGAGTGAACTTGACCTTAGTGCCAACTATACTCATTTAGCCAAACCCTGCTCAAGTCTTGCCCATCCTGTAGATTGAGAAATGCTTAGAATGGTCAAAACCTGAATGGTTTATTTTTAAGCAGTGAAAGCACCTTCATTAGGTTTTAAAGGGCTGTGGGCTGTGTGCACATACCCACAAAATTGTATTACCCAAAACATGAGTTAAGGAAATAAGAAAAGTCGATTTTGTGGTGTTCATTATGACATGATGGAGAGCACAAAGGGGTATAGCTGGTTCCCTGACTCTCTTCAGCCCTCTGTAAACTAGTAACAGCAGCATTTCCCTCTCAAGCTGTTCCAAGGTTTAGCTGGTCACCTTCTATAGCACAGCTTGCAATACTCATGGTGGGCAATATTAACGGGCGTAGAGCAATATCATGACAAAAATTTGAAAACAGGCTTTTTCATTGGAGTTGAAGGGAAGTTCCCCTTAAAACAATTGCTAGCATGTCATGAGACCATGCTGATTATGGAGACTCAGAACTATTATCCTAGTTTTCACTGAAAGCCACTCCTTGCAGCAAAGAAAACACAAATACTGTTTTTTGACATTTATCTTTAATTCATACTTCATCTGCCAGAATAGATATGTGGAAGTATTTAAATGAAAATGTAAAGCTCAGAATTTGAAATTTTCTGCAGTGGGATCTTCATACCGATGATGCTAGGAGTCTGAAAGAAGACAACGTTCCTTTTGTAATTAAGCAGAGCAGCTATTTATATTGCTGGCTGCTGGCTACATTCCTGTACAAAGTACACTCATGGCATCAATTTAAAGGGCATATGTTGGAGGCAAACACACAGAAGTGGTTTGGAAAGAGGTATGGAGTAAAAGTTTCTGAAGTGCCTAAGTATCTTCAAGGCATGAAACTTAAAGGACACTCAGTTGACTTTGAAAATTTTACCAAGGCTTACCAGAAACAGAAGATGACTTGAGGTTAGCTGGGATCCTCAGTAGCAGCAGAAAATTCCACAATTTTGGGATAGGTTTTATTCAAATTACTCAAGATGAGCTTACCCTTATTCCTATGTTAGCAGGAGGCCAAATTTTATTTTAAAAAATTGCTTTGACTTCAGCTGCACCAGGATTAAGTTCTGGGTGATTCACTGATAGAAGATTCAGAAATTTCTTTACCCCTTTTAATGGGATTTTTTTCCTTCTAATAAATTTTAGTTTCCATACTTACTTCTCTTTAGATATGGAAGGTGCTTTATTAAAAAAGCCTACCTGTAGGTGAGTAAAGAATTTTTTTCTCTAAAGTTTGCAGTTTCCACCAGCCTTTAGAGGAAAAAGCTTAAGTTTGCCCTGGAGTCTGTATGTTTTACTGCATAGCTGAAACCAAATTCTGCATGGAAACATTTTATCAAGTACCTTATTTTTCTATACATTCCTGGAGGACCTGCAAAGGAGGAGCTTGTCAGCTAAATTGGAAACATACTAATAAAGTTAAAAAGTTAATGGGAGACATTTGCAATTTCCCAAAAATTTTCCTAGTGACTTAAACTCGAAATAACTGTGTATCCTTCTGCTACTGTTTTCCTTACATCTTTGTATCAAATAACATGCAGAAGAATTAGTGCCGGATATCTACCATTTGTCGCACACCTATCAAATTATAGTTTTGTTAGGCAAAGTTACAGTTCAGGTGGCCAGATCTGTTTGTCTGGGAGGCTATTTTCAATTACTTATAAGTAATAATGTGTGTTTTATAACTCAAACCACTTGTATAAATAGAGCTTAAGACCTTGTGACTGAGGCAATAAAATAGAAGCAAAGGTTTAGCTGTTGTAACCTACTACCCAGTCCATTTACGGGCAGTGGCTGAAATACAGTTCCAGACTCTGGGCCACTTTTGTGCTAACTGGACAATATAAAAATACGTTTTTTCCTATAATTAGGATTATTATTATCCTAATAAAGCAGCTGTAATGATTGCTGCTTCTTTCAGTGAGCCTTGGTTAGTTATTGTGAACCAAGACACTTCCACGTGCTCTGCTAAAGGGCATGGGCTGCCAATTGATACATTTGCCTCTATCTCCAGGCTTGCAAAAGGGTGCAATTTAAAGATACAATTTTCATTTATGGCTACACAGAAGTATAAATTTGCAGGACTTGATTAATTCTGTCTTATGTTCTTCTGTGTCTCCGTTCCACCTCTTTGTTAACTATGACTAGACTGTCATAGCTGAATATCACATAGCCCGTCATATATTTATGCCAAATAATGCTGCACATTACTGGCATCCTGGCTGAAAGGTCAAGAGAGAAATAGTTTTGATGGACTGACTAGCTGTTTCAAAGGATCTTTTGTTCTTATTTTTCATTCCCTTCAGAATAAAATATTCTGTTCAGCACCTTATTTTATAAAATGTGTATATTTGCTAGATATCTTTTACTTTGGGGGGGGG